>NC_141759.1:86534325-86816825 GCF_982258835.1 Parasteatoda tepidariorum | reverse complement strand
ATTCGAGCTAATTTTGACTCTTGATTTTGATTATTTCCTTACTTTAAGAACCGTTATTTTTTTATACGAAGAATCATGTAACATAAACAGTTTGTAAATTGTTGTTTACTTAGAAAAAGCAGTAGACACATTTAGGAAACTAATGTTCCATTTTTTTGGCTCGTAAATTCAGTATACATTAGTACAGCATTTTAGCTATCATGTACTAAGCATTTTCCTTATTAAAATATTATAACATTGATAAATTTCGAATAAAAGAATCTACCTTCGATATACTTAAAAAAACAAATCAATACCGTTTTCGTTTTTTTACATAAATATATACTATTGTTATGAATTGATACATTGTTTGGTATTCTTTCAAACATTGATTTGATTCACTGATTAAGCAGACTTAGTTATTTCGCCAATAATTAAATGTCAAAAAAATATTTAAAACTCTTAAATTATTTTAGCAAGCCTATTTTACACGTGAAGTCTATTAAAGAAGCAAATTCATGAAATATAAAAAAAAAATTTTTTTGCAAAGTTAAGGAATAACAAGATTTTGTTTCTATTTTTCGACATACTTCATTCAAAATTCCATATCTGTAAAATAAGTTTATTTTTTAAACAGGACATTTTGGATCTATATAAATGTACAAAATGTTTTCGCGAAGTTAAAATCATTCTTTTAAATAAGAACACAAAATAAATTATTTATTGCACATGAGTTTGACCTTCTGATAACATGCTCATAGTTACAGTTTAACATTCGAAAGGAAAATTAATAATGTAAAGAAAATATAACTTTGACGAAGAATCCAATACATATCTATATAATTTGACTACATATATAATTAACTTAAAAACTTTTACATTGTTAAACAACATTTTCATATGCATTGACAGTATTTTTTATTTATTTTTTAAAATATTTTTGCATGAAAAGAATTCTGGTAAAATTATTATACTGTATGATAATGAGCTCTCTGGTAAAACTTTAACCATAATTATGGTATTGAGAATCAAAACATACAGCATTTAAACCCTTCCGTTGATGTTTTCACCGTTTTTAAAGTCCCTGTTTACCGTAATTTCCAGTTTTCAAAATTATAACTCTTAGTACCACACACTTAGTAAAAAATATAAAACTGAAAAATGAATTTAACCTAATAAATGGTGTTCTAAAATGTCATGATAAAATTAGCAAACTTTTCCATATTCTCCAAATTTAATCACAAGCTATATTTTTTTGTAGTTTTTTTCCAAAACCATTACCAAAGAGCTACTGTGAAAATTACCGTGATTTTTGCTGTTCCCATAGAACCCGGAACAAGGTAAATTTTACCAAATTCTGGTAACTTTGACCATGCATTTTTTTCCCTGTGTACATATTTTGATTTGAGAGTATACAGTATATATTGACAGTATGCAGCATGCATCTATCTCAACAACTTTTAACATTATTTAATAGCACTTATACATAATTAGCGAGCACTTTTTCACATTTCAAAAGTATATAGGACGTACTCTGATTATATGTTGAGTAAACAGATTTTATCAAATTTTAAATATTTGAAAAGTATTTTGAAGAATACAGCATTTTTTAAATTTTTTTTTTCTTTCACGATAGCACGGATGAATTTCAATTTCGTTGATCTTCGCGTTTCTCAAAATAGTATTTTTCAAACCAGCAGACATCTTAGTTTTTTTATAATTAAACCGATTTATTTACAACATAAATTTCACTATTGTAGGTTTCATTGCATGTAAGTTATTTCACTATTATTTTTTTTTTTATTGACTAAATAAAAAACTATTAAATTTTAAAAAAAAAACAAAAGTACGTTTTTATCAGTCAGTATTTAACATTTATCAAAATGATAATTGTAAGAAAGAAATATCTCATTTTACGAAAATTAAATTAATGTTACTTTTTCTTGCAAATCAATTTAAAATTATAAAGGTTACATTTACGAGAGTAAAATTGAAATACTATGTAAAACTTTAAAATTTCGTAAGCCATTCCAAAATTCTTAGGTTTCTTGTTGCTGGAGAGTACAATCAAGCAGTTAGAGCCATGGTGTTTCAGGAGATGTAGCGTTCGCCTTCCAATAAGGTAACCCGGTTTCAAACCCCAGCGATGGCTAGTTGATACGAATTCCGCTCCCAGTTAGCACTGACCACAGTGTTGACGTACAATATCCTCAGTGGTGGAGAATATTTTATTAGTGTATATCATGGTCAGCCCCCATGGTCCCCCTGTCATCAGGCTGACCATGAGAAGAGTTCGTGGTTTTCCTCTTCATGTAAGGCAAATGCGGGTTAGTTCCCGCAAAAAGTTCTCCACGAAAGCAAATTTTTTCCTAATAGTTGATCCAGGTGTTCCCTCGTCTTCTGGCTTGTCTTGAAAATTGCAAGGCTCTAGAGTTGAACATTGGTAATCGTACGCTCAAAATTGGTTCGGCTGATTAACGGGGGGTTATGAAATAAAATTATTTCAAAATGAAAATAGCTGAGAAATGCCATTTGAAAATAATTTACTGAATGTATCTAATATTTTTAAACTTTAACTAAATAATAATATTATCGGTAATAATAAATAATAATTTTCTCAAATGAAAAACAAGTAGTTTAATATCAAGACCTTCAAAATAGAAGAGGGCATTATAACTATCGATTACTGCATACGTATAATAATATTCCTCCTTAAAAAAATCCTTTAAAAAAAGAAATATATAAAATAATAATAAATATAAAATGCGTTTTCCTTTAACCGCTAGAAAATACAATTTTGTTTACTTTGCCTTTCGTATTTTTAGTTTCCAAAATCAAATTGCGCGTTTCGGAAGAAAAAGTAGAATAAAGTCGGAAAAAAAACGAGATTGTTCTGTTGAATTTATTTTTTTCCTCCGTTTCTTCGTACGGAAAGTAAGCTCACGATACTATTGCAAGACATTTTTGGATTTAAATGAGTTCTTTTGCGGAAAAAGAGAACTTTCTGTGTCAGAATGCAAAATTGGTATTCCACTGAATTTTCTGTTTGTAATTCAAAATAATGTCACATTCTTTTGCCTTCGAAACGCAACTTTGAACTTTGGTGCCTGTAAGTCAAAGTAATTGGTAGCCGGCATCTTACGGCAAATTTTTTTTTTGCATCAAAAGTTGCTTACAAAAGCCATTAAGTTAAACTTAGTTTGGAAAGTTTTATTTCATCCTTTAATGTTTCTTTATAACGATATATCCTACAGAAAAAAATATTTATATCTTGCGTTGTCAGTTTGAAAGTCTGGAATTTTTAAAAACATGTACTAAATTCAGTTTAAATTAGTAATTATTAGAATATAGTGTCCAGAAAATAAGATTATTCTCTCATTTACGGATAGCATACTGCTATTGCAAGGCATTTTCCTCTATGGAAAAGAGTACTTTTTATGTCAGAATGCACGATTTGTTTTCTGTAGAATCTTTTGTTCGCAATTCAAACTAATCACACTTTCTTTTGCCTTTGAAACGTAATTTTAAACTTTGATGCATATAAGTCAAAGTAATTGGAAATATGTATCTTACAGTGCATTTAAGTCAAAGCAATTGGAAGTCGACATCTCACAGTGCACTTAAGTCAAAGTAATTGGGAAGTCGGCATCTTATGGTAAAATACAATAAGTTCAGCTTAGTTTTGAAAGTTTTATTTCAACCTTCAATGCTTTTTATAACAATTTATTCTACAGAAAAAATATGCATATCTTTCATTATCAGTTTTGAAGTCAGGAATATTTATAAACATTTATTAAATTGAGTTTAAATTAGTAATTATTAAATTACAGTATACGAAAAATAAGATTATTCCCTCCCTTATGGATACAGTACTATTGTAAGATATTTTTGGATTTAAATGAGTTTTTCTGTGGAAAAGAGTACTTTTTGCGCCAGAATGCACGATTTGTTTTCTGTTGATTCCTTTGTTTGTGATTCAAACTAATCACACTGACTCTGAAACGGAACTTTAAACTGTGATCTATATAAGTAAAAGTAATTGGAAGCCGGCACCTTATAGTGCATTTAGTCAAAGTAATTTGAAGTTGGAATCTTACAGTGCATTTAAGTCAAAGTATTTGGAAGTCGGCTACTTAAGGCAAAATACAATTAGTTTAGCTTACTTTGAAAGGCTTTATATCATCTTTAAGAGCATTTTTATAAATATACATAGATAATTTTTTTCTCTCAAATATATCTAATAGATATAAATTTTTAAAGACTGAAAGTTAAATGAACTTTTATTAAATTTAATTTAACTTAGCAATTATAAGAATACTGTTTGCTGAAAATTTGATTTTGGTGGTACCTTTCCTCTCCCCACACAGAGCATAATACTATTGCAAGACATTAAATGAGCTCTTTTGAAGAAAGCACTTCATGTATTCGAATGCAAAATTTGTATTCTACTGAATTATTTGTACATAATTCAGTACAATCAGCCTCAGAAAAGCAAATTTGAACTTTAATGCTTGTAAATCAATGAAATTAGAATTCAACATCTTACGGCAAATTATCCAATGCAGCAAGCTTTTGCAAAAAACATGTTGCCTTCAAAATTCATTATATTACACTTAGTTTATAAATTTTAATTTAATATTTTATTGTTTTTTTTTATTTAATAAATTTTCGTAGAAATCGTATTGTTAAAATTTTTTAAAGCTTACACTTCCAATGAAATTTTAATAAATTTTGATTAATTTTTAAGTTGTAGAATACAGTTTTGATTGTGTACTATTATATGTGTACAATATCATGGTAAATATTGGATTTAAAGGAGTACTAGAAAAAATTACTACCCGTGACGCATTTCAAAATTAGTATTCAACTGAAATTTAATTTTAGTTTGCAAGTCAAAATAATGTCGGACTCTTATGCTTTGGAGACACAACTTTGAATTTCAGAGCACTTACACTTAAATGATTGGATGTCGACATGTTATGGGAAAATATTAAATTTCTAAGGTTACTTCTCTGCTTGCAAAAACCATTAAGTTAAGCTTAATTTGGTAAGTCATAGATTTATAAATATTTCCACGTTTTAAATTTTTTGAAGGACTATATAAAATTTTGCAAGTACATTGTGTATTATCTTTCAGAACATGAATAATTTCAGTGTCTGTATGATGTATCTATTTGTGCTAAAACTGACATTTGAACTGCGGCTGGGAAACTTCAAAGAAAATTTTGTTGGCCATTGAGTTATGGTTTTGGATTTAAGGAAATATTGCTTGGTAGGATAAAATATCCAAAATAATTAAACTTAGCTATATTTCTTAAACTCATAATTATATGTATTAGGAACAAATGTGCATTGGGATATAATTATTAAATAAGTGATTGCAAGTTTCAAATAAAACACACAAGAAAACTTAATAAAACATACTAACTTATAACACAAGACAATATGCTCCCTAAAATAGTGGCTGTTTAAGTGTGAAAATTATGCACACAACACAAATGCAAAAGTATACCAAAATATATGTTCGAAGTTGTCATAAATGTCAAATTTTTAATCGTTGAACTGCCAAAACTTATGACTTATTACAGAAATTGTCGATTCCTACAACACCATGGGAAATTGTATCTGCTGATCACATAATTTGCTTATCGCAATCCAAATCTGGTAATACCAACGCGCTCGTTCCGAGCGATCATGCCACGCGCTATGTGATTTCTGCTCTTTCGCAGCGCATACAATGACTGACGCTCTATATCACAACATCACACTTCGATATGAGCCGCCCAGTATGTATTTATCAGACAGAGGAACTGCGTTTACAGCGTGCCACACGCAGCGATTTTTACAAAAGTATTGAATACTACAGTCGATGACACCACCTAATTCACCACAAGCTAATAGCATCGTTGAACGTGCCAATGGTGTCATTGCATCAGCTTTGAGAAAAACAATTGATGGACGTCCAGCTGCATTTAACCGGCTGTAATCTCCGCATGGGCACCAGTTACCATTTCGTTTCAGAACTAGATGGAGCGGACTGGCCCATGAATTTTTTGATGGGCGGCAAATTCCCTGTTCCATTATGCAGTGAAATTCATCTTTGGCGGCTTTAAGCTTGTCTGGAGGTAAACGTCTTAATTTACAACCGATTGGAGGTTCCGTAGTCTCAATATAATGTAGTACATCGTGCTTGGGTTGTGAATTACCCATAACAGGGCGCGTGATTGCAGGGAATTCTCTGAGAAGTTGATGCCATGGAGAAGTATCTGAAATCAGTTTAATGTTTAAATCTTGACTATTATTGCCGGCGCCCTACCGACCGGGATAGCCTTGTCGGTAGGGCGCTGGGCCCATATCCAAGAGGTCGTGGGCTCGATCCTCGCCGGCCGAAGACTCCCCGTGTAGTAAATGGTGGCTGATGCACGTTAAATCTGTCGAGTCTCAAAGTCCTCCATGTTCCCACAACAAATCAATACCTCTGGGGGTACTGATCCAGGAATTTCCTTGTCTTCTGGATTGGTTCAAAATAACAAGGCTACGGAGTTGAACGTAAGTAGTCGTAAACGCATGAAATTGGGTCGGCTGTTCAACGACGGTTATAAAATAAAATAAAAATTTCTCCCGGGTAAGATAAGTTCGTTGAAGAATTTACTAAACGGCGATTTTTAAGATCGACAAGCAGAGAAAAATTTTGTAAGAAGTCAGCGCCAATAATAGGACTTGAAATGGAGGCAACAATGAATGACCATTGGAATTTGCGGCTCAATACTAAGTCAACAGATATCAGGCTTTCACCAAAAGCTTGCATAAGAGTTCAATTTGCTGTATACAGTTGTATTTTGCCGAGGCGCTTTTGTTCATGAAAATGTGGTGGAACGAAAGAAACATCATCCCTGGTGTCTACAAGAAACCTTAAACCCGAATTCTAATCGATGACGAAAAGGCGTGCAATATTCCGGCTGCTGTCGTTCACGACTTTTAGTGACTCCGTCTCGTTTCCCTGGTTGTTATAACGACACTGTTGGCATAATTTGTTTGCCTTTTTTCCAAAATTGTGGTGGTAAAAACAAATGCCCGGAGGAGGGCTTTCATAACGTTTCCTCGATGGGGTACGACGTGCATATCGACCACGTGATGGGGAGCAATGGCGCTGAAAATGTTCAGCTTGAACGGCTACTAACTGAGAGACCTGTTAGGACAAATTATGAATTTGAGCCTGTAACGCCCCAATACTTTGATCAGGAGTCTGAACTGCATGTATTTGCGTTGGTATGGCCAACTCGTGTATTTTATCAGCAATTTCGATCAGCGTCATAAGTGGTCCACTACTGGCCGCTAAAATGGTTTGGATGTTAGATGGGAGTCTATTCATCCATAATGTTTAAAGAATGTTGTCCGTTAGGTTACCGGTGGGTGAGTCTGACATTTAGACAACAATTGAGAAGGCCTCATATCACTCAACTGTAAAACGTGTATTAGTTGCTTGATTTTCATTGTCTCGGAATCTGCAGAAACAGAATTTTTTTTCCCCAAAGATTTGTATTTTTCCGTCCCCGGTGGACTCAAGATAATTTCCCAAACTGATTGGAGTACCTCTGATTTTTAAGCGGTAATCGCTGTATAAAATTGAGTTTCGTCAGCACTAATGTGACACAATTTAAGCTGCGCATTCAGTTGAATGAACCAAAACGATGGGTCTTGGCGACAAAATGGCGGAGGCTTAACTGCAACCCACGCCAATTGTGAAGAAGCATTGTTGTCAAAACTTTTCTATTAGGAAAATATACACAATAACACAAAAAAATAATCAATATTTGCTTACAGCGACACAGCTTCTTGGAACTTTAAATCAGGGAAATTGGCGACTCAAATTCAGTACACAATTCATAGATTAGATAAAATCCTGACAGAACACCGGCATGTTGCATAACACTTAAAATCACAGGTAAAATGTCTTGCTAGCATTTCATCTCACTTGACAACGTATTGTTGCTCAGGCTTTTGGCATATGAAACTCCATATTTGTACAACATTACAGGTTGTTATTCGTAATAAATTCGGGGTCACCAGCTTGCGGAGGTACGATTTTAGTGAGAAATAAGTAGACGAGCTTCTTTTAATAAAATTAATATAATAAACAGTCTTGAATAATAATAAATAAAGTATATATTAAAAATAGGCGAATAATCAAAAAAGAAAAAAGAAAACATTATTTTTTGAGTTCCTCGTTGCTAGGGGATACCTGACTGGCAGTGTTGAGTTGTAGCAGGAAGGTCACTACGTTTATTAAAATACTTTTTTCTTAAATATCTTCTCGCTTCTTATTTATAATTCATTTAAACTAAATTCCTTGTCACTCTTATACACAGTGTAAATGCAGAACTTTGAAACTAAAAAGGTTGAATACATTATGAAACAATTTGCAAAATAGTGCGCATACGATGAAATTTGTAATAACTATTTAAAATTTAATATTTTAATCGCAAAGTTAATGGGGCAAGCAGTCGAAAATAGCAAGTTGGAATGGTAAAATTAACTATCAACATTAATGAGCAAGTAACAATTCTACTGATCTCCTTGTAGAAAAAAAAATAGTGCGTGGAGTTCCTCCGCGCGGAAGAAGTTAAACTTCGCAACCTGCAACGTTAATTGTAGAAGAATCAGCAGTCGTAGAAGGATCACTAGTTCTATTCAACGACTCTTTTTCCTGCTCCGCGCGCTTCCGTGCTCTGTAATCGTGGTAATATTGTGCATTTTTCCCTCGTGGACCTCTTGACCCAGTGGAAGTGCTTGTGGTTGCCTCATCGTCTCGCCCTGGAAAATGTATTTGTATTAATAATGTATGTGAATGCGTCATAATGTAATTTCAAAACAGAAAACATAACAATCAATTGATATTCACAAGAGACGTACCTTGACATAACCTTAAATCCTTCGCATTGTCCGTGGGATTGTTTTCACTCATTTTTTACAATTGTTATCCACTAAATTTGAAAATAAAAAATACTACCCTATTAAATTATATGTGTATCAAAACAAACTAAAAAAATATTTATAGAAAAACAATACTTTTATGATTTTTATGCTAGTGAGAACCAAAACAATATGGAAATGAATGTGGGAAAACTGGATCCCACCACGTGATTTCCCGGTTAATAAAAATGTAGCGTTAAACGTTTAACGCAACCTTGTTGGAAGTCGCATAAGAAGTATAACTTCAAAGAAACTATACGCATCGATGAAACACCAGACACTAATTGGATTAAAGTGCCGAACTCAAATTTATTAAAATTCAGGATCTTATACACGTGTACTATTCACTGCTGACTGAACATTATTATTACGCGGAACACTTTCCTTACAATTGTAGCCAAGCAGAGCCAAGAGTGTTAAGGAATAATTTTGCTTTAGAGAACTTCAAAACTTCCACAGACTCATTATACGAACATTTTACTGATTCCATCCTTTATTATTAACGACCTTCTGGATCCCTCGAGGAGACGTCAAAATCCCTTCATTAAATGTATCCGACTTTTCCCACTATCTTTCCTTTTCGGATCTTAATCATCAGAAAAGCGAAAGAGATATACATTTATATATTTTTGAAAAATATCCCCTATCCATAGAGAGATAATTGAAAAGGATGATTTGGCTGCCGCTTTTCAAGCGTATAAATGTGTGTGTGGATATAAATATATCAATATTCCTGATAATAAACTTCCGAATGATAAATTATTCACGTTTATCAGGGGAGACCTTCCACATATGATGGAGAAATGTCAGCGAGGAGCAAATGGATTTGGCGAGAATTAGTGGTCTGAAAGAAAAATTCTTCCCACTTCCGTCTTCTAGCTTTTACTTTTGCTTCAAAGTGCTGATGGTGTGGAACCACATAATATTTGAAGAGGGTTTTATTTTTGTTAGCTCTGCTTTTCACTTCACTAGAGATTAAACGCCCAGAAATAGAAACTTTTCGATTTTGGCGTAGGAAAAAAAACTGTTTGTCTAGTGCCAATTTACAGCCTTTGACTCAGGGATATGCAGAAATGATAAGTGATGGGCATAATAAGCTTAATCTAATCATCTTTAACTAAAGTACAAAAAAATTATTATAGTATCTAACTTTTTCAATCATTAGTCTGTAGGCAAAATGTTTTACAATAACTGCTTTTAACATATATTTTTAAAATTCGAAATCATAAATTTGCGTTTAAAGGTCGTAAATTAAATTTAAGTGAAAAAATAATAGCTCTTGTAATCTATCGAGCTTTATAACTGAAAATGCAATGTTAATTTTTTAAGCAACTTTGAATGACTTATAAAGTTTCGAGTCGTAACTACCACTACGAGTATTAAACATCAAATGACTAGTATATAACATATGCTTACCCGATTCACAGGGGCACCATGGCACATTAGCAATAAAGGCCCTTAGAAGAGATCTTGAACTAGAAACTATAAACGAACATATGAACAAATTAAGCGCTAGTTTCAATAGTACGGCTATGAATAGCACAACATCAGATTTCAATTTAATCTTCAATAAAGAGCTGATACACGATATCAAAAATTATAACCCCATCACAAACTTCTTACTATCAGATATGATTTTATCCAAACACTTTAAGACCGTATACAAATAACAGACACAAACATTCATAGACATGACTCTAGGCCTACGGCGAACCCGGTGAAGGAGCAACCCTGTAGGGTGTCATCCGGGCAAGCTGTAGGTCTATTAAACTTAAAACGATGAGCAACCCGGTACGAGCGGTCGTTTACCGGGACGACCGGGTCATCGTTTTATAACAGAGGCTCACACTAATTAATTCAAACATCATGATATATAAACAATGCCAATATGTAAATATTGTAAATATATAATATTTTAATTTTCCTTATTTTTCAATCTTGTAAATAATCTTGTTCATATTTTTTTCAATTCATTGTTTTTTAACATGCTAATGACTCTAGGGACCTTCCCAGTAATTAACTTTATAGATAGCTAACCAATGTTAGTAAACCGCTATTTCTTTTCCCTAAACCAAAGCCACTAGTCTCAGTTGCCCTAGGGCCAGTGAACAGATGAAGAAGTGAGGTGCCCGGTACTTCGACAAATCACATGTTCAAGTCCAACCCGATTCAATCTTGAAGTACCTTTCGATTGATGATGGTAGACATTGGTGACCTGCGGAGCTGTTTTGAATACGCCTACTTCGTTGGATGGTACTCATTGAAAAGTGAACTTGCTAGTTGTGACTGCGATAGCGTCGTCCTCACGCTGTTGTTCCTCAGTCTCATCTACACACAACGGGATCATACACAGACTTAACTGCTAATTGCAACACAGGTAGGACCACACGCAAAACTATATGCTCATTAGACCTCTCACGACAAAATGTTCAAAACTCTGTAAACTCAATACAGCTCCCCCGGTCGCGAATACGACAACTAGTGGTATCTGTTCATCGAATTCTTTCTTTGAATAAATTCTGTTGGGGGAGTGTTGTGGCGTAACTACCACAACGATTACTGAACATCAAATTTGGCATGCTAACTCGATTCGATCTTGAGGTAACTTTTGATTAATGAAGGTTGTCATTGTCGATTTCTACTCTCCCCACAGTTTCCAGCTATCAACATTAAAATTCTTTCTTCGACAACCGGCTATCAAACATGATTGGTTTTACATCCATCTCCATTAGTATTGATTTCGATAACTAATTCCTTTTTCTTGACCATTGATCCATTGTGCATATGCTTGTTTTTACTTCCATTTTAATTTTAATCCTAAATGTGCATCCACTGATGTTGAGGACTCAGATTTTGATTAACTACTCATTAGTTGTGCTTTAAAAATAAAGTGTTTAATAAAATTTCAAAACTGAATGAGGCCTGAAATCGAACTCATATCGGCAGTGTTTGAGGCCCTCCAGGCTGACTATTTAATAGTTAATTTTGAACAAACTTTTGAGGGACAATTGCTTGCCTCTTAATTTAATTATCTTAATGTTTAAAAATTAGGTGAACAATGTGCATATGTTTATCACCATACATAATTTAAAATTATTCATTTGATGAAATCAAATTAAATTCCAAAGGTGCTGGGTATAATCGTTTTATTTTTGGTTGTTCAAGATTCATACAAAAAACTTAACTGATTGAGAAATATAATTGATCAAAATAAATATTAATCAATAAAATAATTAATATTCTAATACGTTAAATAATATGAATTAAGGAGCAAAGTTTCCACTCGCTGGCTTGCCATTGGCTACCATATATTTAGGACTGGTAAACAAGTTGTGTTTTGTAAATCAATGTATTTCTAACTACCGTACTTTTTTCAAAGTTTTCATGGACAAATATTAAAAGTGGTATGCAAGAGTTTCAATTTTTAGAATTGGGAATAATAAAACATGCGCAAATGTATACATCACAAAAGAGACTGAAAACTATGTCATCAAATGTATCAACATTTTTACATGTTTTTGACTCTTAGGGTTTTCCTTCTAAAAAAATTTTTGATCGATGATATAAAGAAATTATCCATGCAATTAATCACAATTATCTTTAATGAACAAGTGAATGCTGTGTTATCAAAATAGTTAGAAATCAAAATTAAGCATTTGTTTCATTGATATGAACTCATTCTGGAAAAAAGGTGAACAGTACAGGGTGTACAACGAGTTTCTTAAACCTACACTGAATTATAACATTTTTGCTCTTTTTACAGTTTTCTATTTTTTTTATTGCTTTGAACATCAAAAAGTTCTTTAAACTTCAACTGCTGAACTTTTAAATAATTGTTTATATCTTTTCCAGGAAATAGAGGATAGCAAAGTACCTCAAAATGTACCTATTTCCAGTACTCCCAAAAGTAAAATTTCGTATCCTGGTATGAATAATACAGTAAACATTATAAATAATATCTAGCAATGTTTTGTAAACGAAGATAGTAAGATGCTGTAATGATCAACTAAAAAATGTTTATGTGGATAAAACTTTTTTCCTGAAATTAATTGTAATTCGGAATGTTAGCAGATTAGAAATCAGAGGCAACGTTAAGCTACTAGAGCAGTTATTACACTTCACGTATTTTTCGTTGTCATAACTTTTATTAAAAAGGTTGAGATATTGCCAATTGGAAAAATCCATTGTAATTGCAGAAAATCTATACATGTTCTAACATTCATTCTCTCATATTCATTCTGTTGCATTCATTCTCTTACAGTTTCACACTGTAAGAGAAATGTGTACTGTCGTGGAATTGTGCTGTCGAGAAAATGTACGTGTCGGGAAACGTACTTGAGCTGTCGCGCAATCGAGTATCAGGAAAATAAACAGATCCGGTTCTAAATGTACCACACTGTAAAAAATTGGTGTTAATTACTGTAAAAATTACTGTAAAAATTGGTGTTTCTCCACACTGTAAAAAATTGGTGTTAAGGGGAGTCGGTACCCTCTATACCGACAATGTTAAAATGGCAAACTTCGTGTACCTTTTTCTGAAAAACTATCAAACATAGAGCTTTGAAATTTTTTATGGTGATTATATGATCACTTATGCATATACTGAGGTGAAAAGTTTAAAAAAATAACTACTTCTACTGACAAAAAATTTAAAATATTAAAAAAAAACTAAATCGTAGCACCTCAACAAATTCACTCCAATAGCAAAACGAATTTAACAAAAAAACAAGCAAATCTGACAAAAAACAAAACAAACCTAATTAAAAAACAAAGCTAATCTAACAAAAAGCAAAATGAATCTAATTAAAAACTATGAAATTGCCTGTAAAGATCAAGATAAGTTATTGCAATTCACACGTGATGATCGGTTGAAAATCAAATGAAATATAAAAAAAAATTCAAAATAAAAATAATATATTTAAAAACCACGTTTTTGTAGTGGAGAATAATAATTAAAAAAAATTAAAAAACGAAAAACGTGGGGCACATGAAATACATAACAGTAATGTTATATTAGTGTGTGTATGTGTGCTCTTGAGAATATGTGTATGTATATTTGTAATTGTATCTGAATGTGGATGTGGAATATGTTTGTGTATATGCATATGTATGTGGATGTATATGTGGCTGTGCATGTGTATGAGTAAGAAAATGTGTATATGTACTGTTATGTATTTCATAGGCCCCACGTTTTTCGTTTTCCAATTTTTTTAATTATTATTCTCCACTACAAAAACGTGGTTTTTAAAAATATTATTTTTTATTTTGAATTTTTTTTATTTTAAATTATAATTTTTTTTAATTTTCAGTTTTTATTTTATATTTTTTTAAAATTATTACTTTTCAATTATTATTCTTCACTACAAAAAGAGTGGTTTTTAAAAATATATACTTTTATTTAGATTATTTTTCTTCGTCAAGAGTAGTCAAGACTACTACAAGACCACTGCTAAAATAATAGAACTTTCATTATAAATTAAGGATACAAAAATTTTTATAGAAAAACAATACCTTTACGACTTTCATTAGTTTTATGCTGATGATAACCAAAACAATCTGGAAATGAATGAGGAAAAACTGGATCCTACCACGTGATTTTTCAGCCAATAAAAATACTCCGACAATAAAAATCTTTTCACCTGACACGTAATACTAATTTGAAATAATGGAATTGACAACAAAAGACAATCGCGAAAAAAATTTTTTTTTTTAAATTTTAATTTTATTTTACTTTGTATGTCTTTTTTTCCTTCATTTTCATGCATTGTCATCCAATTCTGAACTATGGGCCAAGTTTGAAGTTTGTAGCTGGTCGGGAAGTTAGTTTAAAATCGATTACAAAATTCCACCCGGACAGACATACACGAAGGCAAGTTTATATAAACGTGGTAATAAAATAAGAATTGAGTATTGTCTATATTAATTGTAAAAGTAGTTGCATAAATATTTAGCTTATAGCTTTTACAGTAAAAATAAGAATTTCAACTTTTAGCTTGCTTAGATTATAAAATAATAAAAAGATTCTCGTAAACGTCAAAGCTTTGAATCATGTGTTTACGTTTTCATCTGTCAAATGTGGGCGTGGCACAGCTAGAGGAGCGTTTGTTTACATTTTGAAATTGAAATTTAACAGCTTTAAATTTGAGTAAATACATAAAATTATACATCATTGGAAAGCTCTTGAATAGGAGATTTCAAAAATGTAAAAATCTCAAAATGAATTTTTTGAAGGTTGGGTGGGTACTGACTCCTTAAGTAGTTTCCACCAGTTTTGGTGTTGAGATAACTTGCAGATTTTACTTACTTTTATGCTGCTACAGTTCTTTCTCATTTATTCATTTTTGTGTGTTTGCTTATTGACGACATTTATTTTCATGTACGTTTTAATAATTTTCCGTTTAAAAACAAACGCATTTTTAGTAATATATTTCCATGAACACTTTAAAACAATGGTTATTCTCTCAATTTTATAAAAAAATTTTGTGCCATAACTAGAGATCGGTACTTAAAAATGTATTTGCAACTGGAATATAAAACTGTTACAAATAAAATCTAAAATATAAAGCTGTTACGAATACATTAATTGCTGAACTGTAGTTATATTACAACTGGAATGTAAAACGGTTACAAATAAAATCTAAAATATGAAGCTGTTACGAATACATTAATTGCTGAACTGTAGTTATCTTACAACTGGAATGTAAAACAGTTACAAATAAATCTAAAATATAAAGTTGTTGCGAATACATTAACTGCCGAACTGTAATTATCTTACAACTGGAATATAAAACTGTTACAAATAAAATCTAAAATACAAAGCTGTTACGAATACATTAATTGCCGAACTATAGTTATATTACAACTGGAATATAAAACTGTTATAAATAAAATCTAAAATATAAAGCTGTTGCGAATACATTAATTGCCGAACTGCATTCATCTTACAACTGGAATGTAAAACTGATTCAAATAAAATCTAAAATATAAAGCTGTTACGAATACATTAATTGCCGAAATGTAGTTATAGGGCAAAAAATTATATAAAATTGCGAAAATAGCAATTGGTTGAATGAAAAGCGAATAATTACCAGAAATGTGCTTGTTTCTTAAACGAAATATTTTATCAATGAAACTATTAAACTAATTCTAATGCGCCTGAAAATAAGTGTTGTTAATTAACAAATTCATAAACATGAATACATAAATAAAAACGAACTATAACAGAGAAAATGTAAATAAAAATGCGTTTATGCGTCTATAAATGCGTCTTAATTCATTCCAGTAAAAAAAAATGGTGGCAACTACTTTACAATAATTTTTTTACAGTTGTTTTTTAATGCTGTTTTAAAAACGTTTTGCTGTCTTCTAATTAATTTTCATTACCATTGTTATCTATCGTAATAAAAAAATTATTTTGATTTTAACTTTAGCTATTTAGATTCTTAAATGTCGTTGTTCGGCGGAGCAAATATCAATTTCCTAAAGCAAACCTTATTGCATTTAATTTATTTTATTTTTCTATCGTAAAAAGAACTTATATTGATTTCTTATTCAATCAGTACACACTAGAACCATTTAAATTATTCGAAATTAATTTAAGAAGAATACTAATTAAGAATAACTTAATTTAAGACCGAGAAATTCCAGCAGAAATGACGCTTTCATCGTTTGAGAACATTTTTAAGGCTGATAGCCTGAGGGTAAAGCTTTTAATGATTTTTCTTTTCATTTGTGATTCCTGACGCTGTGTTCAATTAAATTCAGTGAGAAAATTCGAGCCTCATTTTCCTAACGAGGGATTTCAGGTAAATTTATTCCCTTTTTATCAAATAGAAAAATCCCTTTTTCCTTTACAGCAGATTTCTTAAAGAACGTAGAGAAAAATTTCTCAGATATTTCATGTTAGTAATTAGAGTACGGAATAAAGGAGACAGTTTTCTTTGCTTAAGGAAGGCTTCATATTCATTTCAAAAATAATTATTAAAAGTAGTTATAATGCAGCAGTCATGGTGAATAATTCCGTCATTAAATTAAGTTAGAACAGTTGAAGGTTTCGTATTCAGCGCACCAAGTAATTTATATATAAAAAAAAGAAATATGCAATAGTAATTTGGAATCGTTATATTTATCTTTTAGTGAAGTGTATTTTGTTTTTGCGAAAATAATTCTGTCATTAAATTAAGTTATAGAACAGTTTAATTCAAATAGCTGAGATACAAAAAAAAATAAACGATGGCAATTTTTAGTCTTTGTATTTATCTTTTAGTGAAATGTAGTTCGTTTCTTTAGCAATGTTAATTACGGTAATTTACATTTTTATGCATAATAATTATTTTTAAGCAAAAATACGTAACATATTACTATTTACCTAATTCTGATGCATCATGTACGTCTTGTAAAATAAATACTAATTTTGAGAAAACGATAATTAGTTACTAAACACACAATTAATTATAAAGGTAAACTAGTTTCCTCATACCTCTATTCTTAATTTCTACTTATTCTTGTGTTGATTCATTGAGGTAATGGGTTTTATACAACACATCTGAAGATCAAGAATTAAGAACCACTATGTCCCTTTATCACAAAAAAGTTAGTTATATTGCAATCTTGTGTATTTTAAGGATTACGTAATTTTCAAAAATCAATAACTTAGAAAATCGGGTCCTTATTTATTATGATGTAAAACCTTTACTTACGTCGCACTAGAACTGCACAATGGGCTATTGGTGACGGTTTGGGAAACATCCCTGAGGATGATCAGAAGACATGCTATTCCTCTGCAGAGGATTTCATTTATGAGGCATTTTCCAATATATATATATATATATATATATATATATATATATATATATATATATATATATATATATATATATATATATATATATATATATAAAGGTGAGGAAATGTTCTCCATAACCGTGTACGCATGGTACTGCTCTGAGACTGACCACAGGGCTTTCGATTCTCCAGATTTTACTAGCATGTAAACCGCTTATACTACGTGGCCTTTAGTGGATCAAGTCTCAAGGCTTAGTGGCTCAAGGATCGAATCACGGCCGCTCTGAATCGAAGTCTGATTTTCTAAATTCGGGGCTTAGAAATTGGGTACTCCCGGAGAGTTATCATACAGTGAAGATAAGCCTGTGAGGGGAAAGGTGATTCTTGCCCATGCGTGGACATAAAGAACAAAGAAAAGAATATTAAAGAAGACGATGGAAAGACTAGTTAGAAAGTATTGACTACGGAGGGGTCTATTTTGATATGATTACTTTGTCGACTAGTTAATTACTAATTATATTTTCCATATTTTTCTATTTACTTTTCTTTCATTATACTATCATACTTGCTACTTAACCAAAATTTATATAGGAGTGCAGATGTAAATATTAACTCGGTCGTCATAGTACAGTACTCAACTACCTATACAAAAAGCGAATTTTTGTAGATTTGGTATTAGCGGAAGCAATAAGAATCAAATGATTCCGAATCACTAAGACACTTTGGAAGAAAGGGCCTGTCGGACGGAGACACGAATCTCGAACTAAACCATAGAAAGTGAAGAATCTGCACACCCCAACCACTGATCATAATTTTTATATAGTATTTAGTAATCACTTTTAAATACTAAATACTAATAAAATAGTGTTAGTGTTTTAAAAAAATAGTGTTTAGTAATAACTTTTTAATTGCATCCGAAAATTTCTTTTTCGAATTCACTCGATATAGGAAGTGAATAATACACGCCTTTACTTTGCTAAAAATAATCCTTAGCAAAAGAATTTACTAATGTTCATTACTTTTTATCTCTAAGTCACAATATTGAATTAATATTAAAAGACGATAAAAAAATTAAATTATCCAGTTTAGATTTTAACTTTGTTAGGTAATGAAAAAAAATAACTGTTTGGCATAATGCATATGAAAGAAAAAATTGTCTATATGCGAAATATTTTGCATAGTTATAATTAATTCTTTAAAAATTAAACATAGCTAACATACCTTAATAACTTTTTAATACATTGTCAAAGATTAATTTTGAATCCCTTCTTGTCGATATTTTTCAGTACTCAACGAATTTCTGCCATTGTAAGAGGAAACAAAACTATTTATATCAACGTCATGTCGACAAAGCTATATTTGAGATTGGGATATATATAAAGACCTGCAACAGAAATGATACCGAGGTCACAAATTCGTTATAGATCTCTTGTTGCGCTTGCATAAGGATTTTCAATTCATGATTGCTACTTTTCACAAAGCAAGAAGACTTGTAAAAACTATCGAGGAGACAACAGTAAAAGTTCACCACTGTATTAAATTCTTAATCTATTTCCCGTCGATACATTCACATAAATATATATCTGCTTCTTCTTATAAAGATAAACGATGCATTACTGATTAATAAAACTGCCGCATAATGCTGAATCAATCACATTAGTAGTACTAGTGCTTTTTATCGTAAAAGTTCTTTCTGTTACTTTTACGAATAAGTATCGAAACTAGGCTTTCACTGTGGAAATTCCGTAAAAGCATTGGTAGCAAAAAAAGTTTTATCAATCATTATTTTGTGAAAGAAATTTCACAAATGCTTTTCACCATAAAGGTAAACAAGAAGGACTTTTAGTGAAATGCCAAACTTCTCGGGCCAGTGCAAATACACGCCGGTTGTTCAGTCACAAGCTAGGATCGGAATCGTGACCCTCAGCTCTCTAAAAGTTTAGTGATGGACGTCTTTACCGACTGCAATACGCTCCAGGGGTTCCCAACCCTATGCCCGCGGGCACCATGGCGCCCGTCGATCGGTCTAGGTGCACCCGCTGCTTGCGCCCAACGATAAAATATTTCAGTTTTCCATTTCCCCCTAAAATGCTATGCAAATTTTTTTTGTTGCTTTTTCAATATTGGTGATAAACACATCAACAGTAATATGATCCATCCCCCAGATATAAGAACAAAGCATTTATTTCATCATTTTCTCCCAATAATGAAGCACTTGCCAGTGAAATACAATGCCAAAGATCACACTGACTTTATTTTATATATTTTATAAATAATTTTTATATTTCGTTTGCTTTGCAACCAAATAGTAATCATTTATTTTGCACAAGAATATTAATACTAATTATATTCATATGTTAAATTAATTTTTAAAGTTAAATTTTCTGTGCATTATATGCAGTGCGTCGTTCATCGATCTTTGTTGTAGAACTGGGCATCTGAGGCCTAAATTGCCCTTATGTAGTGCGTCGTATTGTCTATGTCTACTAACTATAAATTTATCTGGAAAATATAAATGATGCCCGCCATTCAACCAATATTCTGATACTTGCTCTTAGGTACAAAAAGGTTGGGGACCCCTGCTCTAGACATTTGCTAAATTAAAATTCTGTATCAATCAATTATAAATTTTGTAGCTAATATAATTATACTTCTTTTCATAAAGGCCACTAAATTAAAATTCCGTAACAATTTCCTAGAAATTTAATTGCTAGAATATCATGATAAATTTTCGTAAAGGCCACTAAATTAAAACTCCTCCACAATCCTAGAAATTTCGCAACTGAAGTATTATGATTATTCTTTTTCATGAAGGTCACTATATTAAAATTCCGTGTCAATTTTTTATAAATTTTGTTGTTGGAATATTATAATTGCTTTTTTTTTCATAAATACCATTAAATTATAATTCTGTTTCAATCTCCTAGAAATTGTGTTGCAAAAATATTATGATTACTTCTTTTCATAAAGGCCACTAAATTAAAATTCCGTATCAATCTCCTAGAAATTTCGTAGCTAAAATATTATGATTACACTTTTTATAAAGGCTACTAAATTAAAATTCTGCATCAATCACCATGAAATTTCGTTGATAAAATATTATGATTACTTCTTCTCATGAAGGCAAAGAAGAAAACTGCCGCAAAAACATCCAGGTTAGTAAAATATTCTGATCCAATCACAAATCGATTTTGTTGTTACGATTCTGTACGCTCTGCTTTTCAAAATACTTATAGCTTTTGTGAACTCTTAAAATGTCCCAGGTTTCTATACAGAAGAATCAAAAAGTTATTCATGTTTGAGATCGAATTCTTTCAGAAGTGTAGCCAAAAATATTTCTTTTGAAAAATTCTTATAGAATACTTATGTTTATACAGGAATTCTATGGAATGGGAAGTGCAAAAAAATGCTTGAGAATGGTTTCTCAACATTTTTACTATTATGTCGATTCATCCAAAAAAATGAAACTTTTGTGTACACGTTGATCTTTTTTATTAAAAAGAAAAACGAAGAATATGTCGTGATGTTATTTAGTGAGCTCAGAATGTATTGAAAAATAAATATGAGTATATATTATTCTAGTAGAACAAGCGACAGTAAATCATGAATGTAACAGTGTGTCAGACGATAAACAGGGAGAATAATAATACTAAATAAATATGCTTCCGAATACTCTAGAAACATCAATTTCGACACATTGAGCATAAAGTTAACGAATCATCCTGAATAACTTTGAATCGAATGATCGGATTTTCACTCCCTGGGATTCAAACTTAGTGGTTCAACGGGAGTGATCTCAAATATGCTAATTAGTTAGTGCAGACGATATTTTAAGTTACAAAATCCGACGCAAAAATCAGATGACAGTAAATCATGAATTTAACATTGTGGCAGTTGATAAACAGGGACAATAATAATACTAAATAAATATGCTTCCGAATACTCTAGAAACATCAATTTCGACACATTGAGCATAAAGTTAACGAATCATCCTGAATAACTTTTTATCGAATGATCGGATTTTCACTCCCTGGGATTCAATCTTAGTGGTTCAACTAGAGTGATCTCAAATATGCTAATTAGTTAGTGCAGACGATATTTTAAGTTACGAAATCAGACCCAAAGGTTTTATTTTTTCTGAATAAACGTAACTTTTTTCGAAGGATTCGGGTTTCTCTCCCCCATGATATAAAGGGTTGCCGCAATCTGGGAAATATTACGCTAATATTATTCCCTGGAAAGTTTGGACCCCTTATCGCTATTTTTATCTTTTTCACTTTCAGCTATAACTCAGAAACATTTTAAACAATTTGAAAACTCTTACCGCACAATTATAAAATTAAGTTATCCGCACCCAATTTCTTGCAAAAAATCTCTCCTTAATTCATATTTGTTATTTAAATAATATTAGACGAAAGAATTTTAAATTTAAAGGTATAAAATTTTTTCCGTCATTATAAAGAATGTAGTTTTATATGGCAAAATACGAAGTTTGAATGAAATTAGCCTAATAGTTTCAAAATGATCAAATTTTAAAAAGTCAGATATTTAAAATCTTCGATCAAATTTTTGGCCATATAAAATCACTTTTTTTAAATATAGGTAAAAATTTGTATTTTTTAAGCATTCAAATTCTTTTTCACCATTATTAGATAAAATAAAAAATCAATATTTAAAAATTCTTTTTTGGGTGGAATTTTCCTTGGATAAATAAATTTGAGCACACCCCCTCAAACCATTAAGATTGAGTTCTAGTTCGAGGAAATCTCATCATTAGATCAAAATTTGTTCTACGTGATCTTCGTCAAAATTGAAAGATAAGCTTACATATTTAGAATATCTTAACGAAGGAAGAAAAAAACAAATGCATAACTCTAAGCATAAATAACACAGCAACAAAGATTATATATCAAAAATATTACTACACAGTTGTAAATGTAAAATCTTTTACTAAAAGGAAAATATATTTAAAATATGTTTCAATTGTTCTATCTGAGCTTTATTATTTTTAATGAGGAGAAAACACCGATGAAAAATTATGTTTTAAAATATGCCTATTTCCAACCTAAGGATGAAATATGGATGTACCCAAAGAATAAAAGCATGTTAAATATTCAGTACATGTCCACAAATTTCTATACAAAACCACAACAACCACTTTTAATGCGTTGCAGAAAAATTTCACCATCATTTCAGGTGAACAGCGCAACTCAAAGCACGCCTCAACTTTCTCATTGTCTGATCGGGCTTTTATCCTGTCACCAACACGTGGCGTTTACCCGAATAAATAAATTCAGTTTCCCAACCCGGGGAAAAATGTCATCTTGTACGTACGCCCCCGCACAGCATGAAACCAATTTTACTTCCTGTGAAAGTAGGTTAAGAGGCCAGACGGAAGACGCTGTAATGCTGGATGGATAAGCTACAGAAATGCTTCACCTGTCATTCACACAAGATTAGATGAAAATTCTTCAACATTAAAGATTAAACTTAGCTTGTCTTTTGGAAACGTAGTGCAACGCTTGAAATCTTTTTATGCATATTGAATAAATAATATAAGTTAATTTTTTCTGTATGGTATAATTCGATTAGTTACGCAAAAGTAAAACCTATATTTAACCCGTGGGAAATGCTTATTTTGCTTTCAGTAGTCTTAAAAAGCATCGTCTAACATGTGTTGTAATTTTTGCCAGCTTACAGGATAAATTATTTTTAAGACAGTAAATATTGACTCCAATAATATTTTTAACTAGATAACATTTTTAACAAATATTACTTGGCATAAAATTATCAATATTTCTCAAAACAAAGCAAGGTTTATTTGTTACAATTTTTTCTGTTTGGTATAATTCGAATAGTTACGCAAAAGTAAAACCTATATTTAACCCGTGGGAAATGCTTATTTTGCTTTCAGTAGTCTTAAAAAGCATCGTCTAACATGTGTTGTAATTTTTGCCAGCTTACAGGATAAATTATTTTTAAGACAGTAAAAATTGACTCCAAAAATTTTTAACTGGATAACATTTTTAACAAATATTACTTGGCATAAAATTATTAATATTTCTCTAAACAAAGCAAGGTTAACTTGTTATATAAACCAGCAATTGCAGAATAATTAACCAATCAGAAGACGCCGTAATTCTAGATAAATAAGCTTCGACATGTTTCACCTGCATATACAGAAAGTAGAGGAAAATTCTTCAACGTTAAAAATTGAACTTAGCTTACCTTTTGGAAAATTATTACACATAGTGCAACATTTAATATATTTTTATGTTTATTGTATGAATAATAGAAGTTAATTTTTGTGTATGGTATAATTTGTATAGTTAAGTAAGAGTTAAAATTTGAATTAACCTAAGAGAGGCTGTTAATCTTTTATGATTACATTAAATTATCGTTTAGAATGTGTTATAATTTTCTACTGAAATAATATCAGAAAATATAATTATATTTTTCATATAAATGATTTTATTATTTTAACAAAAAAAAATTATCAAGATCTATCCACAGTAAGGTTAACAAAGCAAGTCAACAGCAAACTATCAATCAACAAAGCAAGGCTAAATTGGTACACGAGTAAACAATTGCAAAATAATTAACTAGACGGAAGACATTGAAATTCTGAATGGATAAGATACTGAAATACTTCATCATTCACAGAAGACTTGATGAAAATTCTTCAACCTTAAAGATTAAACTTCGCTTGTCTTTTATAAAATTAAGAAACGCAGTGCAATGTTTGAAATTTTTTTATGTATGCAGGAATATTTGAAGTTAAATTTATAATTCGAATAATTAAACAAAGGTTTTATATTTAACCTGAAAGAAGTTGTTATTTTATTGGTAATATTAAAAAGCATCTTTTAGCTTGTGCTACAATTTTAGACCGAAACATTTGCAAAAATTATTTTTAAATCAAACATTTCTTCAATTAAGTAATATTTTAATTAAAACAATTTTTTTTAAATAAATAATAATTTTGAACATTCTTATTTTTGCATAAAAGTTATTAAGAATTATCTAAACAAAGTAAGGCTGACTTGGTATATGAACAAACAATTTCAAAATAATTAACCAGACAGAAGGCGCTGTAAGCGCTGTAATTCTGGATAAATAAGCTACAGAAATGCTTCACCTGTCATTCATAGAACCGTAGATGAAATTCTTCAAACTTAAGGATTAAACTCAGCTGTCTTTTATAAAATTAAGAAGCGCAGTGCAATGTTTGAAATTTTTTTATGTATGCAGGAATATTTGAAGTTAAATTTATAATTCGAATAATTAAACAAAGGTTTTATATTTCACCTGAAAGAAGTTGTTACTTTATTGGTAATATTAAAAAGCATCTTTTAGCTTGTGCTACAATTTTAGACCGAAACATTTGCAAAAAATATTTTTAAATCAAACATTTTTTCAATTAAGTAATATTTTAATTAAAAAAAATTTTTTAAATGAATAATAATTTTGAACATTCTTATTTTTGCATAAAAGTTATTAAGAATTATCCAAACAAAGTAAGGCTAACTTGGTATATGAACAAACAATTGCAAAATAATTAACCAGACGGAAGGCGCTGTAATTCTGGATAAATAAGCTACAGAAATGCTTCACCTGTCATTCATAGAACCGTAGATGAAATTCTTCAAACTTAAGGATTAAACTCAGCTTGTCTTTTATAAAATTATGAAACACAGTGCAAAGTTTAATTTTTTTATGTATGAAGGAATAATTGAATTTAAATTTATAATTCGAATATTTACGCAAAGGTTAAGATTATATTTAGGCTGAAGGAAGTGGTCATTTTTTTTTGGCATTATCAAAAAGCATCTTTCAGCTAATGTTATAATTTCAGACTGAAACAATTACAAAAATTATTATTTTTAAGTCAATAAGTTTTTAATTAAGTAATATTTTAAATAAATAATATTTTTAAAATATATAACAATTAATAATTCTGAATATTCTTATTTTACAAAAAAGTTATTAAGAATTATCCAAACAACGTGAGGCTAACTTGGTATATAAACAAACAATTGCAAAATAATTAACCAGGTGGAAGACGCTGTAATTCTGGATAAATAAGCTACAGAAATGCTTCACCTGTCATTCACAGAAGCTTAGATGAAAATTCTTCAACTTAAGAGATTCAACTTAAGCCTGTCGTTTGGGAAATTAAGAAATATAGAACAACGTTTGAAAGGTTTTTACATTTGTTGTTTGAATAATTGCCTTTATTTTTTTACTATTTGTATATTTAAGTAAAGTTGGTAATTATATTTTCTCTGGGAGATAATTAGTTTTTAAAATTGTATTAAATCTCCTTTTGGAATGTTATATTATTTTTGGCTGAAGTTATATCAGAAAATAATATTTGAGTTTAATTTTTCATATAAAAACATTTTTTTTAAGGAAAATTCTTCACAAGTTAAAAGAAAATTAAAAGATTAAAAGAAAATTCTTTACAAGTTAAGTGTAGTCACTGACAGTGACTACACTTAACTTGTTGTTGGAAAACTATGAAACAGTGTAACATGTAAATTTCTTTTCTAATGTATATTGCTTGAAAAATTAACTTTTTTGGTATGATATAACTTATATATTTATAAGTGTAAAATTATATTTTAAAAGTGATTATTATTCTGTTAATGACAGTTACTAAAAAGGATAGTTTAAAATTTAATGAAATATTTGATTGAAATAATATTAGAAAGTATTATATTTTAAAAATATAATTATTTTTTACATAAATAATAGTTTTAAATATTGTTCTGCATAAAAAGTTTTAAGATTTGTGCAAACAAAACAGGTTTAAGATCTGAATACATACTATTACAAAAATAATTAATCAGGCGGAGAACACTAATTCCGTCTGGTTCCTCTGGATGAATGAACTATCGAAATGCTTTACCAGTTATTTACATGAGATAAGATAAAAAGAAATTCAAAACTAAACTCACTGGGAAAGCTATGAAACATGAAACACTTAAAATATTTTTCTATATCTCACAAGAATAATTTAAGTTAATCTTTCTGCATGGTATCATCTGTAAATTAACGCAAGTGTCAAAATTATATTAAACCTAAAACCGAAATTCTTTCTTATAAATCCATTAAATATTGTACTTCCTTGTTTCATAGCAAGTGAATATTTTTTCCTCTTATCTACCACATTTCACTTTAACAAGAGCATTACACTTTGATTTTAGGTCTTGCTTTTGAAAATTATGAAATATTTATCCTACATCTATTTTTCGTTTTTCAAAAAAAGAATTATTTTTCTAAAAATTCTCTTTACATGAGTGGATTTATTTAATTTAAATGGTCTACGTTAGGGTAATAATTCAGTCTGGAGGAGAATTATTACTCAATCATAAACTGTTG
This sequence comes from Parasteatoda tepidariorum, assembly GCF_982258835.1. Taxonomy (NCBI): domain Eukaryota; kingdom Metazoa; phylum Arthropoda; class Arachnida; order Araneae; family Theridiidae; genus Parasteatoda; species Parasteatoda tepidariorum. The sequence continues at coordinate 86,789,705 of NC_141759.1, read as the reverse complement.
TTTTACAACGAGTCTAATTTAGTTGTTTATTTTTTTACCATAAAATTTTATTCAGATGTATTGAGACAAGGTAGAGTTAACTTTGGTACATAAATAAAGTGAAAATGTAAGAAGTTTACTTATATTATAAGCAAAAAACAGGCATTCAATAAAAACGTATTATATTTTAACTACTATACTATAGTTGTTTATTTTTTCCCTTAAAATCTGTTAAAGATGTACCGAAACAAGTGAGGTTTAACTTTCGTACTTCAATAAAGTTAGAGTGTAAAATGCTCACTTATAATATCTACAAAAAACAGACATTCAATGAAAACGTACAATATTATAATTGCTATACTATAGCTATTTATTTTTTCCCTTGAAATATGCTACAGATGTATCGAAACAAAATGGGGTTAACTTTGGTATATAAATAAAGTTAGAATGTAAAATGTTCATTTATGTTAAAAGAACAGATATGCAATAAAAATATTATATTTTAACTACTATACTATAGTGATATAAAAAAGTTCTGTGCTAAAGCACTTTTTTGGTGAGAAACACATAATTAACATGAGAAGATAGCGATGCAAGAGGATTTATTAACAATTTATCAGAACTTTCTATCAACAAAATTATCAATTATGTTCCTTTTCAAGCTGCCATCACTGCAGTCTATAACAATGTTGACAATCATGTTCTATCTTGTTTCCATGATAAATTTGTCAATCCCTTCTCTTCCTTGTAGTAATTTATTGGTAAGTTTTTCCGCGTGCCTTTCTTTTCTTTTTCATTTTGTGTCTCGATGCTGAAGTAGGTGTTTCATTAGAGTACAGAAAAAATAGAGTTCAAAATTTGTTTATGTACTACTATTTGCACTCTTATTATCGCAATGTTTTAACGTTATTCTTAAGCAATAAAATATATGTTACATAGTTGAGATTTGAAGTAAATGTTGCAGCAATATTAGTTTTGCCCAAGTAAAAGTCATCATTTAGCCCTTTGATACAGATGGGACACTCGTATCCCTTTCATAAATATTTTTCCTGACTCTCTAAATACAAGCGAAATTATATTTTTTGAATTTTTAATTATAAAAGCAGTCTAATAGTTACTACAAAATAGGTTAAATTGTCGGAATTTTAATTGTACTAAATTATAAAATCCAAATAAAGTAGTTTGGATTTTCTTTTCGTTCATACTCGAAAATTTATCAATAATTAATTTTGTAAACTGAAGACATTTCAATGATGAATAACTGTTTCACTTATATTTAAATGAACGCAGATTTTAAAAATTATTGTTTGGATGTGAGGCGTGATTGCAATATTCTACCTTTAATGTGGATAAAAAAAGACTCAGGTGTTTCAGGCTGTATTTTATTACCATAAATTATTATAATGCAAAATATAATATTTTCACTTATTTTGACCTAAATTGATGCAAAATAATGAAGAAAGGAAGAAAAATATGTTTTATTAAAAATCTGCGCCAAAAGGCTAATGGATTTATTTTTTATTATAAATATTATGCTACGGACAGTACATAATCTATAAATAACTGTAGCTAATTTTTATGCGTAATATAATGGTACATTTTTTATATTTGTGCAAATATTAAAAATATATTTAAAATGGGAGATCATTTTCAGTCTAGAAATATTAAAGTGATATTGTTATTGTATGTATGAAATCTTTTGTTTAAAATGATTTCAATTTAGTTTTTTTTTGTTTTATAATTTTTTTTTTGCTTTTCTAAAATAATAAAGTCAAATTATTTTAGTTAAAAGGCATTTAAAGACAAAAGTCCTTTGTTTAGTTTAAAAAAATAATCAAAAATTATTTAAATAATAAATCTTTTCATTAGTTTGAAAATAATTATTGTGTTAATATTTAAAAAAATATATAATTAATTTTCAAGGAAATGTATCTTAACATTAAAATAAGCTAGGTACGGATAGAGTTTATCTTCTACATATTAATTAATAGCAAATTTGATGCAATTTGTAGGTCCGTAAATAAATTAGTAAAGACTCGAAATAAAATGGTGGAGTCAACTTCGAGGTATTTTTGATGCCCGACAAAGGAATATTTTTTATTATGGAACTTATTAACTTGTCAGCTTAGATGCTAATGATTTCCAAAAATACATACTATAAAAAATTATTATACCTAATTCTATGAAAATTTCTTAAACACTTCCTTTTCCATAACTTTTTAACAAAGAGCAATCCTAGAAAATAGGCTGCCCGAAATGACAGAGTCAAATATCTTCAATACATAAAATAATTCAAAACTATTTTGAATTTTTGAAAATGCATTTCATTAAAGATCAAGAAGATATCTTTGAATTTGACTTAAAATCTTGTCCATATTAATTTTTTTGAGTTTCCCAAGAGAAATGTCCGTTCTATTATTGTCTGACCTGTTACCAGAAATAATCATTTTTAAGATAAGTCAGTGCATGTTATCTAACAATTTTTAATATTGCTTTCATGATTAGTGAAATGGAATAAGCATTTTACAAAACAATATTGAGATGAAAGATTACTATTGAAGATATTTAGATATTCAAAAGATGAGTATTTTTTTATGTTGACAATCTCGCAGTCTGTTGCCTAATTTTTTAAGTTAGTTAATTTATTAACTGATTGCCATATACAAAGTAGGCCTGCAAACCATATCTGAGCCCTGATATCTCAAGCTCAGAAAGTTTATACGGGAAATTATTAAAAATATGCGCAGTTGTATGTTCTGTTACATTTTCGGTTTGTTTCCTGCTAATGTATTTTTTAAAATTTAATTACACCAAGATTCATCAAGTTTAAACGTTATTTAAATTTGAATGCTGTTAAAACATGTTATATATTAAAATATCTTCTAGACATATACAAGAATCAATGTTAATCACCAAAAATGAATAAATTTAGTTTGTTTTTTAAACGGTTTCGATTTTAAAAATGCCTCTAATTTGAAAATAATCCAGTGCTAGAACAACTTATCCTACATTGGCGCAATTAAAAGATATAGTGAAAGTGATCAAAAAACTAGATGGGTTCGGTATTCACTGCCATTCTTTTTAAATTGGATTAGAAGATAAAATGTCCAATTTATTTTTAAGTTAAGGAGAATTTAGATTAGAAGTAAAGCGTGTTTGCAGTCTTTTACCTCAGTTTGAAGCAAGATTGAAACCTACCACAGATTCACTGCTTATTCATCCATGTTGAACAAAAACATTTGTTGAATGAAATTATATTTAGGATTCCAATAAATTGTATATAGCCAGAAGTATAGGATTTTAGAACAGAATTTCCCATGCAAAACTGTTTATGACACAGAGTTATGCATGGCCACGACCACATGGAGCACAATGATACTTATAACTACAATATTTCACACATGCGAAATTTTGCATTGGCAATTCCAAAAAAGTAGAAATATGCGTCTTCGTGCATGGAAAATAACAATTACTTAATTTTATCACGGCTATATTTTGCTGAATTTGTTGTCTGTTTCAAATTTTATACCGCAAAATTTTCTATTTCCGAACAATTTATATATATATATATATATATATATATATATATATATATATATATATATATATATATATATATATATATATATATATATATATATATATATATATATATATATATATATATATATATATATATATATATATATATATATATATATATAAATCTATCTACACACTGAGACATATGGCTTGCATATTTTTACATAATATGAGCATTATATTTTTACCTAGCTTCTACTTTAATCTGAGTTTTAAGGAATTCTATCTTCTTCTATACTGTGAATGACAGAAGGAACATTCTTCGAGCTGCTCTGTAACCAACTCATCCAGAAAGACAGCGTCTTTTACTAGCGTCTTTAACCTCACTTTCCAGGAAAGTAAAACTTGTTTCAATCTAGGCAGGTACGATGATATTTTTCTTAAGAATGAAGAACGGAATTTATTTATTCGAGTATAAGACCATGTGTTGGAGGCAGTATAAAGCTTGATGGAACAATAGGAGAGCTTCGTCATACGAGCATCTGCCTAAAGTTAGAATGCGCCATTTCTTATTAAGTTGCTCATTTGAGTAAAAAATCGTTGTTACTTCAAATGTAGCTGTTTTGTACTTCTTTATACATCACGATTTCCTTTAAAATTGTTTAAATATAAACTTTTCTGTCTACTTATTTGACGCTTTTATTTACAAATTTATCCATAGGATCTTTTCAATTATTCCTTAAATGCCGCTAGTTAAAAAATACCAAATAAATTGGAATTTTTTCATGTTTTGAATTTCTATTTAAGACTTTATTTATGTGTTGTAAATTATGACCAATGCTAATATTTTTGTTATGACATGCATTGAAAGAAAAAAGAAAGAAAAACGTTTGCCATGTACCAAATTTTCGTAAGCTCTAAGGTTTCATTTTCGCCACTATTCATGTGTAGTAAATTATGTGTCGTATTTTAGTGAATTTTTCAAAGGATACATGACCTTCTACAAGGAAAAAAAATAAAGCTTTGTTTTATCATGCAAATATTGTGAAAAGTGTAAGAAATCCTTCATAATCCCTTAATCCCCTTTTTTAATTATGGACATATAACTATAACTTAGTTGTTCCCTGCTTTTCTCTAGTGGTTATGCTGCAGAGCGCCGGTTATTGTTTAAAACTTCTCTATTTGTACAATGATTTTACATTCAACTTTATTTATTGACTAAGTTACATGCTTCAACATTAGTCAGCTTTCATTAGTTTCGCACGCCACCCATTATAACTAAAGTAATTAGTTGTTAACATCGTTTTTGTACTGAGTTTTAAATTACCAATTATAATGATCAAAGAGTATATTTTTTTGGTATAGGCTTTTCTAGTGAATTTTCCTTATTGATTTACTCATTCGTAATATTTATTTTTAGCTCAGTCCATACTGTCCGATATAAAATGACTCTTTTGAGGAAGTATCATCGAGGTATCTCGTGTTCGTGAAACTATTATATAAATAAATCGCACAAATAGCTCAAATGGATGAGCATTTTTCGCAGAATGATTTCAAATATTGTTACCAAACTAAAAAGGGAAAGCAGGATTATATTTTTAAAAAAAAATGTAACATTATAAATGCTATCCAAAGCTGGTACAGGAGGTTGCGAATTATACGAAATATAGAAAGATGATAAAACAAAGTCATTCTACTTCTGCCTTCAACAAAAGTCAACTATCACTTCTGCTATGGTACATTGCAATGCTCAAACAAAACCACACCATGTTCTGCAAAAACTGATGACCGTTTGCACAATCATTGGAGCACAGAACAACAAAGTTTATCAGCTTTGCTGTCTTTCCACACGTGGTATACATTTACGGCAAAAAACTACTCTAGGGGATGCTGAAAGTTCTATAAACCAGACAGTAGCAGCAGAAGGACGTGTCAGAGGGACACCTGGCATACTGGCATATATGAGAGAGTCCTCTATTCCAACTTCGAATGCGTGATTTCAAGAGTCTGATAAAAAATTTGAGCACCACCTATTACCGCCTTTGGTCGTAAAAGTGTAATAAGTCAGGAAATGCAAGAAGAATAAAATAGTGTAGAATGATTTTAAATTAATGCAGAACAATTTTTGTTTATCGTTCTTGTATATTTTGTAAAATTCGCAACATCCTCTAACGGCTCTGGGTAACGTTTGCAACCTCACGTTGGAAAAATTATTTGTATTCTTTATATAAGCCAGCTTTCTCCCCTTAGTTTGGGAACGTTATTTTAAAGTATAAAGAGCAAAAGTTAGAGTAATGAATCTCTATACTTTAATTTAACTTTAATTAAGGTCTTGCAGCTGTAATTTCAATCTTGCACTTCACTCAAAACATATTAAAATGTTCAATAAAAGTGTCGATAGCAAATAAATTGTATACGTTTAAAAAAATGTCTTGAACAATTAGTATTCATATATTTCAATAAAAATATCTATACTTTGTTTTCATAATATTTTGTTGTGTTATGCGTTTAAAAAATCAAACCAAATAAAAATGTTTTGATAAAATGGTCTACAGTAAATACATTTTACACGTCTAAATAAAAATGTTTATACATTGATTTTAATTTTCTTCATGATTCAAAAAATGTCTGTAGGAATTATACTTTATATGCTTCATTTAAAATGTCCATGCTTTGTCTTAAACTTTTTTGTGATAAGTGTTGTATTCCACATTTAAAATAGTCAAAAATGTTTAAATAAAAAAAGGATTAACAGATAATTTTATAAATTTAAATGAACATGTCAATATCATAATTTATTTATACGTTAAATAAATAAAAATATTTAAAACTTGACTTCAGAATTTTAGCAGTGGCTATTTTAAAAATTCAAAACTGATTTTTTACTATAAAACATTCATAATAAAAAAATTATGTTTATATAAAAATAGCTGCAATAAAAATATTTTATATGTTCGAATTAAAAATGTTTTTTTAACATGTTTGCTACTACCTCTGTGCTGTCAGAATCATTTAAATAAAAAATATATAGCAAATACACTCTATATGTTTAAATGTAAATGACAAGATCATACATAATTTATAAATAAAATAAAAAAAATATTTATACTTGACTTCAGAATTTTTGTTACTACTGTTTTTAAAATTCTGAAAAAAACTCTGAATGCGAAATAGTCATAATAAATACAAATGCTTATAAAAACGGCTGTAATAATTATATTTTATATGCTCGAATAGAAGTGTATATATTTAACTTGTTATCAGTAAATATCTCTTCATTACTATTCTTATCAGCATTTTTAATAGTTGTTTGCAAAATAGTCATAATAAATACAAATGTTTATTAAAATGGATGTAATAAATATACTTTATATGCTCAAATAGAAGTGTACATATTTAATTTGTTATCAGTAAATATCTCTTCATTACTGTTCTTATCAGCATTTTTCATAGTTGTTTGCGAAATAGTCATAATAAATACAAATGTTTATTAAAATGGCTGTAATAAATATACTTTATATGCTCAAATAGAAGTGTGCATATTTAATTTGTTATCAGTAAATATCTCTTCATTACTGTTCTTATCAGCATTTTTCATAGTTGTTTGCGAAATAGACATAATAAATACAAATGTTTATTAAAATGGCTGCAATAAATATACTTTATATGCTCAAATAGAAGTGTATATATTTAATTTGTTATCAGTAAATGTCTCTTCATTACAGTTCTTATCAGCATTTTTCATTGTTGTTTCGTTGTAGTGATTATTGCTTGCATTGCTTATGCATTATTTGTTAAGTCTTCATTAATTAAATTTCTTTAATCAAAATCTAAATCTAGAAGTGCATTTATTTTCGTTTTTACTTATAAAAACTATCAAAAGATTTTTTTTAGGAGAAATCTTATTGCTTAAATTCATTTCTATCTAACTTTTAGCCATACACTTAATATATCTAAGCATGGACATTTGTCTGTCCATTCAATATGACAAAAAAATTTCAAAACTGAAAGGATTTTCACGTTTCCTAGGAGAATTCTAAAATATGTCTTTTCAAAACGTATAAAAGCAATAATATTAGCATAGCGGAAGAATAGTATTTCCGGAAAATTTTGAATTTCATAATATTGCATTGATATGTCTTGAATTTCTCTTCTTTTAAGAGAAATGTATTTCTTAGAATCTTTTTTGAGAAATAAAATAATGCTTTCTTAACAACAATTAGCTAATATATTATTAAAAATATTAATACTCTATATGATCGAAACATGGCTGTATTTTAATTGTTTTAAGATAAATATTAAGTTATTTTATTTAGATTTAAATTTAAAAAGAGGAAGATTTGATACAAAATACAGACAGGATTTTTCTATTATGATCATAATTAATCTATATATTTTTTAAAATCCTATTCAAAAAGGAATTATTAAAAAGAATTGAAATATTTCTTTTTTTCAAAAAATTTTATTTTTAAACTCTGACTAACGCAACATAATTGAAATATATCTGTATTTGTATTATTTCAGATTAATTATTAAAAGATTTGATACCAGTTTAAATTATACAGGTTAAAGTTCTAATACAAAATGCAGAGGACATTTTTCCATTATAAACACAATTAATCTACATTTTCTTAGGATCCTAGTAGAAAAAGGAATAAAGAAACATTCAAATTATTTTTTTGGATAAATATGATCGATGATTTGATACGATAAAATTTTATATGTATCAACAGCTTACAAATTTGTGGCAGTGTTGTTCATAATGATCACTATCAATCGATATTTTTTAGAATCCCAATAAGAAAATAATCAAAAAAAGACTTATCGGTAATTAAATAATATTTAATTAATTTGAAAAAAAAGCTTAAGTCGAAATTTAATGAACCAGTACTGAAGAAGATGGGGCTGGGAACACCAAAACCTGCTTGATTACTGCTGCAAACACGGAAGTTGATTATTTGAAACACGGAAACTTTAGTCAAGCAAACAAACCGGTTAGATTGTATTTTATTTCATTTTAATTTGTGGTCATTTGATAGCTATTGATGGTGCTTTAGTTTTTGACCTGGATTTAAAATTATTTTTTTACCTGGCAATCATGATACATTAAGGAAGGTCATTATGGATCACCATGTATACTAAGTACAGTTGGCATACTAAGTACAATTGGCAATAGTTTTCAGTTATTAAGATAAGTCAAAAATAATTTTTTCATTTAATTTTAAAGGATGTACACCGGGAAACGCATATTAAGTTAAACTAATTACAAAATTAGTGACCTAAAATATAAATATATGACAGCGCTTCTCTCTTAAAATGAAAAGCATAAAATGTCTGATTTAAGTGGAAAAATGCAAATTTAAGTGAGACAAGTGTTGAGTGACAATAAGAGCTTAACTGCAATTCTTTAAAAATAAAAATAAATAAAGAAATTGAATTGAAAATATATTTATTAATTAAATTCAATTAATTAATTAAATTCAGACAAAGTTGGCAAATAAATCTTTAAAAAAATAATTATTTAAATTATTTTTATAGTTGATTTCTGATAAAAGGCAATTTATTTAGGCTGCGTATTTTAAAAAATTATGCATTAATTTGATAATGAAAAAAAAGAGTTTTCTTATGACTTAAAATATTTATTAAGCATAACAATTTATTTAGACAATTGAAACAGAAATGAATTTTTGGTACTCGTATGCCAAGAAATATATTTCAAATATGTAAATTTTCCAAAAATGTGTCATACAATTAAATACTCACAACTACATTTTATAAATTAATTCATATGATAATACATATTTTGCAAGAGATTTTCATGTATTTATATGCATAGATGTCCATTTAATTTTTACATACGTAAAAGTGTTTATTGTGTGCATTTATGATAAAAGAAATACATATTCCATTTCCTCGTACTTTTATACATAAATATCTATTTCATACGCTTTCACACAAAAATGCATTTGAGATGTTGCATGTTTGTAACTATATATTTCAAGTATTTCAATATATATATTCATATGCATTAAATATATTTAATATTATTATACGCTTAGAAATGCATTTTATGCATAGTAAAAGTATGCGTAAGCTACCTAAACATAGTTTAAAAGGCATAATTAATTCATGTACTCGTGTCTTAAGGCATATATATTGTCATTTAAAAATAAGGATATGTTCTGCTCACATTTCATTTATTTATATGCATTAAAATATATTTTATGGTATTATATGAGTTAAAATACATTTTACATGAAGTGAAAAATATGCATGAACTATTTAAATATATTTAACAAGATCCAATTAATTCATGTATTCGTATTTTAAGGCATATATTTACTTTATATCCCATATAAAAATTTAAATATGGTCTGCCCGTCTTTCATTTATTTATATGAATTAAAATATATACCATGGTATTATATGCGTAAAAAATACATTTCACGTATAGCGAAAAATATGCTTGAAATATAAAAATATATTTGAAAAGAAATAAGTTATGTACTTGTTTTATAAAACATATATTTATTTTATGTTCTAGTTAAAAATGTATTCATATTAATATGCTATTTTTTTATTAAAAAACCTAAGCTCTTTCATGCATCTTTAGTACCGCCAAAAATGAATTATTTTAAGGAAAAATGTCACACAGAGCCAGCAAGTCAACTGAATCCAGGATTCTTTTTTTGTCATAAAAGCATACCATTAATCGATGGACGCAATCTATTTAATCAATGATTCATTTGGATCATGTACAACGCAAATTAATACGAATCACATCACACAAAGTGAATTTTGCACCGAACCGTGGCAACAGATCTATAAATCACTATGTCTAATGAATCCTATGGAGACTTCTGCATGTTATTTACAGAGTAGATAGTTTCATAATTGGATAGGATTTTTCTTTATGTAATATATTGGCGATGACATCATTATGGGTGATACGTTGTTAAGCTTAATTTTACGATATGGTCATTTGTCAATGTCAATTTCGTCTTCTTTTGTTGGCGGAGGTTATTAAATGTTTTGAAAGGCGCTGAATATTGCAGACTTTCCAGAATCATTAACCATTGCAGTGAAAAGAGACTGGATTTCAAACGTGGGGTATTTCATTGCCTCTTCCAGTGATTGGTTGCTGGGATGTGTTGAAGGTTAATTAGGTTAAAATCAATCCTCTCTGCATGGTGATCTGTAGGCTAGCTACTGTTAACTAAGAATTTAATTTTTGATAGAGAGGAGTAACGGTTGCTCTCTGTTGTGTGTTTTGAATATCCTGATTACAAATAATAAACAGCACTTAAATATGAATTAAAAAAATTTTTTTTTATTTACTTCAATGTGTGTATAAAATAAAAAAACTATAATACAAGTCAAAACGATATTGTTTGAAATAGTTTTTGTTATTATTTTCCATGCTATCTTTCATTTTTCTATGCTTTTTCCTTGCTTTCTTGAGTATCAAAATAATTAAAAGATTTACTTGATTATTTCCCTTTACTTATGTTAAATAATTACTTTTCTTAATCATATAGCGATTCACAACCAACCAACCACTGAAGTAATTTACAACCAATTAACCTAATTATCTTCAAAATCAAAATTCTACCAATCAAAACCAATTCCCTCCAACAGAACAATTGAAATACCGAAAAACCCCTAAATAGTTTGCTATCAAATTACTCAATCACCCTAGAATGTAAATTAAATTTAAATTGTTCAATTTCTCTAAATGAAAGATGCAGTTATGTAACTATTTACTTCTCAAAACGATTGTTGATCGAATAAGTCAATAATCAGCAATGGCATTTCGTAATAGAGATATCCCATTAAACTTTTCAATTATGATCATTCCATACATTTTGCATTTTAATTGACTTCTGACCACGCAACTAGGTATATACTTTGTTGAACAAGCGATATTTTAGCCGGAGTGCTGTTCAAATCAACTATGTAAAGTGTGAAAAGTGAAGTTGGAAATCAAACAAGTAAAACACAAAGACTCTTTAAAGTTATAAAAATGGTTTTTAAATATTTATAAAAATAGTTAAATGGTGTAAGAAACTGTTTAACTTACTTCTAAAACTTTGTTTTGACTATTATTATATAAAATATATAAAACAATACACATTTTCTCATTTTTTTGTATTGAATATCAGTGTGAAATTTTTTTTCTTCACAAATTCATTTAAAAAGTTTTCACAAAAAGTAAAACTAAGATTTAGGGGTCCAAACTTTAAACATCTCTCCTGACCAAACTCTTGAGGTCATTTTTCCCAGATTGCGATTAGCCCCTACTTTTTGAAGTCCGAATCTCTCGAAAAAAACGGTATATTTCATCAAAAAAAGTTTCTGTGTTTGATTTCGTAATTTAAAATATAGTCTGCACTAATTAATTAGCATATTTTACTTTACCTCATCGATGCATTAAAATTTGGTCCCGGAACGTGAAGATCCAATCGTTAGTTTTTTAGATTAGAATTTCTGTTAGATATTTTACGGTATATTATAAATATATTTTTAGTTAATTTCATAAGAAAACAGAAAATCTGAAACAGCCCTTTCTAGAAACTTTTTTTTAAGTGGTCCTTGAAAACTAGTTTTTGAAGGCCGCGTTCTCGAAAATTGTTAATTATATTGTTATAATTTATTCGAGAATTGAAATGTTCAACTTCATACAATATACAAAATTCCACATAAATTTACGATAAAAAGTACTGGTACACTGAGTGCAGCATTAGTAAAATCCATTTTTACCGTGAAATTTTATCCTGTAATTTTTAAAGCAACATTTATTTATTAAGAGAGACTTACTAAATACTACTGTAAAAAGTACGCTATATTGGAATTGTTTTCGTAATTCGGTAAAAAAATCCATAGCCATTTGATTCCATAGCCCTGTGGCCCGAATGTCATTCTTTTAAAATCATAAATGCTGAATAAAACTTATTTTTTTAGTATAGTTAAGCACTATAAGGAAGACATATTTTCTTTGCTCTTCATAACCCTTTTAAAATTTTGAGAAGTACCCTTGATAACAAAATTCTGCACTTTTTTTGCTCTTTTTGTAGGGGTGAAAGTTAATTTCCCCTTTGAAAACCTTAAAATATCGACATTTAAAAAAATAATCAAAGACAAATTCATTTCATACACTCGGTGGGTGAGCGAAGAAAACTACTATTATATTAATAGTGATCACTGTGAGAATGAATATATTCTCGCTGTCAATCGCCATCAAGCAAAAATGCGAGCTCATGTGATAGAGCTCTCGCCTTTGCAATGAGCTAACTCAGGTTCGAATCCCAGTGATTTTCGCACCCGTCTCGTACCGACCACAGTATTGGCGTAAAATATCCTCAGTGGTAGACGGATGATAAGTTGCAGTACTCTTGTCGTCAAAGTGTGGGAGGTTCTTGTGATTTTCCACTCCATGTAACTCAAGTGTTGGTTAATTCTATCAGAGTCCTCCACAAATTCAAATTTATCCCAATATTAGATCCAGGAGTTCTCTTGTATTCTGGATTAGTTTCCAAATTACAAAGCTACGAGAGGAACATAGAAAGGTTAAAACTTAAAATTGGGACGGTTGTTCCACTATGGTTATAAAATTTATGAACCAGTTATTATTTTTGTTTAAGTTCATTAAAGAAAAATTAGACAAATGAAAAAGTTTTTGAGCTAATTTTTTTCAGCAGAAGAAAAAAAAATCAATGGCGTTGAAGTTGAATTGGTAAGGCTGCGTGTTATCATATTAAATTTTCAGTGCCGCTTAAAGCTCTCCTGCTTAAGTACAGCTTCATTGAACCATTTCAGGTGTTGAAGGAGTTACAATTAATTTTAATATTACCGTAATTAACATACAGATGTTTACACTTGCAGATGGACTGCGTTATATTTCACATATAAATTATATAATCATTCAAAACAAAAAAATCGAAAATTAAATTCCAAAATATATTCTAAAAAAAATTCAAGAAATCTCATCTTATTTAGAACTCTAAGTTATAAAAGTCGAAACTCTAACAACGTAAATTTAATATTCTCGTAGAAACTTATAAGATCCATGGTAACCTAGTAAAAACAACATATGGTTCGTAAAAGGCTTTCTTTTAACTCCTTCCCTCTAACTCCCGTCAAAATCACGGGGTGAGCTTTTGTCTCCTATTTATCGTGCCTGTGATATTTCCGAGCTAGAACATTAATTTATTTAAAATTAGCTTCACCTAAAGTTTTTTTTTTTAAATTTCAAGCTAAAAATTCCTAAAATCAAAATTGAATACATACATTGTTGATACATCTTTTTCATATAATTTTCTTGAATTTAAAAAATATGCACTTTCATGACCATTTTTTAAAAATAAAAAAAGTCATTAAGGGGTTAAAGAATAAAAAATATTTGGTTCAATTAAATGCATCAAATGATTTCCACAAATGAATGATATCAAACTCTGAATCAATTTGAATTCATTAGATTATTCATTAAAAAAAGTTAATACTTTTAAAAGAAGTTTAAATAACGGCGATATCAAATGCTATACCCATTTAACACGCTTTTCAAGCTTCATAAACATGCTTTTCAAGCTGTGTCTAGTTACCCATTTATTATTACCCCCATAATAATAACCCATATATTATTAACATGTATATATTTCACACAGAAATTGTATTATCTTCATAATTTAACTAAATTTTTTAAGTAGTGCAGGCATTTCATGTTTTTCTTTATGAGAGACGTTCTTGCCTTTTAATAGTTAATAAAGTGCAACATATAAATGCAAGTATTTTATCTGAAACACTGTTGATAAATTTCAGGTTCCGTACTGTTGGAAATAAATACAGAGGTTTCTATTTTTGAGTACATAAAAATGATTGCGAAATTATTTACTAGTTTTAAAATTATCTGAATAAAAAGTGTCGTAGTTTATTTACTACTTAAAAAACCACTAAGGAAAAGAAGAATTTTCTTCTTTTTACGTTAAAGATGATATTGACGTGTCAGTGTGGCCGAGAGGTCAGAGTCGTCGTCCTGGAAAGACTGAGATTCAGGGTTCGATCCGCAGAACTGTAAGAAAATATAAAACTCCAAAATAAGCTTTTATTTATTATTTATGTTTCTTCTAGAAGTTTCTAGAATGTTCTAGCATATCATTTCCTGTTCCTATCACTTCCTATTATTATTCCTATAAAAGACTGAGTGTCTCATCCCGAGGCCCCCAGTTACTTTGTTCACGTTACTTTGTAGGTGTTGAATAAAGCTCTCGTACTTTATAGACTAAGTCCTATTTATTCTACGTGACATTTGGTGGAGGCGCCGGGTACTCGAAGCAGCTCTGGCCGGTGATTTAAGAAGGAGTCACCGCTTAAGAGGATTGGAGCCAGAATATCCAAAAATGGCCGAAACACCTGTCACTACTCCGATTATTCAGCACATTCGTAATCCATCTTCGTTCTCTGGAGAATCCAACCAAGATCCTGGAGCTTGGTTAAAAGAATATGATCGTGTCGCTAAATATAACAATTGGGACGACGAAACATGTCTTGCAAATGAGTACTTTTTTCTAAGTGGAACAGCCAAACAGTGGTTTGAAAATAATGAAGGCAGTTTAACATCATGGGAAGTATTTCAAACTAGCTTGAAAGGTACATTCTCTGATAGTTTGCAGTCAGTACATCGTGCCGAAGAAGAATTGAAAACCAGAGCTCAACTACCAGGGGAAACAAGTCTTTCATACATACAAGCAGTACTGGGATTATGCCATCGTATCAACCCCAGCATGAGTGAAGCAGACAAGGTTTCTCATCTTATGAAGGGCATCGCGGAAAATATGTATCAAGTTCTGCTGACAAAAGGAGTAACAACGACTACCGCTTTCATCGAATGCTGTCAACATGTCGACTCGTGGCAGCAGCGACGCATTAATCGAAGGAAGTTTGAAAGATTACCAAATGCCGTTCCCGTTGCGTCTCTTGAAGAGAATTTCGACCTATTGTCAATAATACGCCAAGTGGTCCAAGAAGAAATCACCCGACTATTTCCTGCTACTGTTTCAACTCCTGAACCAACTATTGACAGTTTAGAACAAGTTATACGACATGAAGTTGTGAAGACCTTAGCACCCATGACCGAGGTAAACTTCAACAGAAACAAAGACTTCGATAGTTTTAAACCAACGATACCTGTTTCGTACTCAGAAGCACTACGCCGTCAGCCATCTAGAACTCGTGTTGCTCCTTCTCGGCAAACTTATGAGCCACGCCGTCCTCAATTACCCCGTCGCAAAACTGATATCTGGAGAACAGAGGATAACAGGCCAGTGTGTTATCACTGCGGTCGTCCAGGTCATGTATACCGACACTGCCGTGAAAGACAGACATTTCAAGACTATAACCCGCGACAAAGAGAGACGATCATTTCAGACGAAGGGATTAGTCCCAGTAGTCAACTTAGGAGTTCGTCGCCCCAATTTGAAGAACGAAGACGATCACCATCCTCATATAGGCGTAGAAACAGATCACCCTCTCCATACAGGCGTTCTAGTCACTCCCCGTCTAGGCGTTCAATGGAAAACTAGAAGAAGCGCCCTTCTTCGGAGGTAAGGTCGCTAAGGGAGAAAACCTTCCAACAGTGGCACAGATGAAAGAAAATAAACTCGAAGTAATTATGGAAAATAAACCAGTGACAGTTCTTATTGATTCTGGCGCATCGTTTTCTGTCATTCCTGCTTGAAGACATTCTGTTAAAACATAGTTCTCCAAGAGTTCTCATCTCGGATCGTGGATCTGTGTTTCTCTCGAGGGTTGTATCGGAGCTATTGAAACTCTGTGACGTGGATCATCGCACTACAACAGCCTACCATCCTCAGACTAATGGCCTCACGGAAAAATTTAACAATACGTTAGCTGATATGCTGTCTATGTATGTTGACGTTGAACAGAAAGATTGGGATGCTATTTTACCCTTCGTCACTTTCGCCTATAACACAGCTAAACAAGAAATTACTGGCTTCACACCATTTTATCTTCTTCACGGCTATGAAGCTGAAACAACTTTGGACACAATGTTTCCTAACCAACCAGGATTTGAAACTGATTATGCTGCGCATCTTGTCTGCAAAGCAGAAGAAGCTAGACAACTTGCTCGCCTTCGTACCATTGATGCGCAAGAAAAAGACAAGAAACGATACGATGCAAAACACCGACCAATGTCTTATGAACCAGGTGAACTTGTTTGGATTTTTAGACCAATTCGAAAAGTTGGGTTATCCGAAAAACTATTAAAGAAGTATTTTGGACCTTACAAAATAAAGCGAAAGTTATCTGATGTTACTTACGAGGTCGAAGACGTCACTCCATCTACAAGGCGCAAAACTACAGACACCGTCAATGTGGTGCGCATGAAGCCTTACCATGACCCATCGTTTCAATTAGAACCATGTGAAACCGAAAATGCCGAAAGACAGAGAAGTTACAAAACAAAGAAACAATCTAAGAACGAGAGTAAGTTGGAGTATCGAGGACCAACCACCCGATCACGTGCCAGAACAGTCAACGAGTGAAACAGCGTGGACGCTGTTTTTTTTTCCAAGGAGGATGCTATGACGTGTCAGTGTGGCCGAGAGGTCAGAGTCGTCGTCCTGGAAAGACTGAGATTCAGGGTTCGATCCGCAGAACTGTAAGAAAATATAAAACTCCAAAATAAGCTTTTATTTATTATTTATGTTTCTTCTAGAAGTTTCTAGAATGTTCTAGCATATCATTTCCTGTTCCTATCACTTCCTATTATTATTCCTATAAAAGACTGAGTGTCTCAAGCCGAGGCCCCCAGTTACTTTGTTCACGTTACTTTGTAGGTGTTGAATAAAGCTCTCGTACTTTATAGACTTAAGTCCTATTTATTCTACGTGACAATATACAGGATTTTATATTTTAAAAATGGTATTTGGTGTCAACTTTCTAAAACCCTAAATTAATGCAATCTTATATATACTTCAAATTTTTCTTCGTACCAAAGTTTTCAGAGATAGTCATTACATTATTAATGCTCAGGGATCAAAGGAATATCTCATAAATATAAAAATATGTCATGTGATTTAAATTTAAATGAATATTTTTATTTTTTAAAAAATAGTTAAAAACTATTTCCTTTGGATACTTGAGTGAAAGAAATCATGAATTCAGAATCTTCATAGGGAATTAAAAGTTAGGGTTCGTAAAATAAATCTCGAAATAGTTCAAAGTATGGGAAATTTGTACTGAGCATACATTATCGTCAAAGATTTCTCGAAAACTTTCCTCCTCTTATCATTAAACAAATAAGCTACGTTGAGGGTTTGGAAATATACTTTTCAAAAGATTTCTGAGATACTAAGTGATTTGAAGTAGATAAAATATTTGGAAATACACGTTTCAACATTCTTAAAAGAAATTTAAATTTGTTCCATGCATTTAAAATGGATTCTAAATTTTTAAAATAAATTCTGAAGAGATTAAAACACCTGTTTACAAGTTATAATGTTTCACTGAAGGGTATTTTCTAGAAAATATTAAATTAGACTTTTGAATAAATATTTAATTTCTAATTATTAATATAATTTTGAAAATAAGTTAATGGCCAATTTTCTCACTTCCCATTTAGATAAAAATAAATTATACTTTCTTTCCTATTTGAATACAGTTATAAGTTCTCATTATAAGCCTTATTTCATTTGTAATAAATAAAATTTTGTGTTTTGCTATGCAATAATGCTAGCGTAAGCAAATGTCTCTTCTAAGACGTTCATCGAAAATAGCATGTTTCAAAAGTATTTGCTTAATCTAAAAAGCTTAAGAAGTTTCATTTAAAAACAGCTGTGGGTAGCTTAGGGTATAGAGCTCTCGCCTCCCTGTAAGTTGACTTGGTATTGAATCCTAGCAATGGATGGTTGATATGAAATCCTCACACGGTTTGCACCGACCGCAGTGCTGACGCAAACATGTTCTCAGTGGTAAATGGATCATGGGTTAATACGCTCTTGCCGCCAGGTTAACCATGGGAGGTTTTTGTAGTTTCCCTCTCCCTGTAACATAAATACGGGTTATTTCTGTCAAGCACCCTCCATGAAGGAAAGTTTATTCCAATACTTGATTCTGGAGTTCCGCTGTCTTCTGGATTGGATTCAAAATTACAAGGCTACCAAGTTGAATATTAGCACAGTTGTAAACTCAAAATTGGGTTGGCTGCTCAACGATGGTTATAAATAAAATTTTTGTGCTACTACTTATTTGCTCAATTAAAAAAATATCAAAAAAGAACACAAGAGTAGCTTATTCTGTAAAGCATTTTGAAAATAGCTTATACTTAAGTATTCACTTCTATGCTAGCACTTTACTTTTCCATTTTTAGTCAATATTTTCGTTTATTCAAAGGACGTTGTTTTGGAAATTTTACATGTGACAAAATCACAAAGCTTTGGTAATATTTTCGATGAGCGTGCTATTTTGTTCTTCTTATACTAATGTATAACGAGTAACCCGATATGAGTAATTTAATTGAATGAAAATTGACAAGGATTTTAAAAAATTGCAATATTTGATTACGAAATCCGAAAACTCAGAATTAGAGAATACGGTAACTAAGGAACACAATGTATTTTTTTAAATTATTTTTATTATAGCTTACATAAATTGTGTCGAAAAAAATAATCAATATTTTTTAAAGATATCATTTTTAATAAATCATCATATTTTTTTTATTCTTCTAAAATATCATTACTTACTAATGGAATATTTATAAAATTTGCTGGCACCTGTCGTAATAATTTTCCTTCAAACTAACAATCGTTTGAGACTGTAACTTCGAGAAATATTTTAATTTCCAGTTCTTCTTTGAAAGTTCTAATCTTTAACAATTTATCAAAAGGAATTCTAGACAATTTTTATTCTCCTTACGTCCGTCCCTCAGAATCTAATTAGTAGCGAAAAGAATTGCTTCTGGAGTTAAAGAAAACCTTCATCTTACGATTTCTATTTTGGAAATTCCCTCAACAAATTTTCAAGCGTTAAAATTCTTATTGAATTATCTATTGTCACAGTTTTATACAAATTTTGAAATTTTAAAAAAAATTATAAGTTTGTGTCACAAATATTTTTTTTATTCTGTCAAAGCTACTCTAAGCAACTAGAAATTTTTTCTTAGTAGTCGTGATATGGAGAAATTAATTTATTTTTCAAAAACAAAATGTTTCCTGCATTGTCCATGGCTACATAGTAGCCGTAATTTAAACATAAGTCAGATTAGCTTATTTATCAATTACAGCAGACTTAATATGCACTTAGTTTTGAGTAATAACATATTTCTCTTAATATGTTTTCTACCATTTAAGCAAATTATTTTCAGACCTATGTTTTAATTTTCAGATCACAGCATTGAAGCGGAAAAACCAAAATCTATTCAATTTATGCTTTCAGAAAGTACTTCAGTCTTGTTAACTAAATTTCGAGAGAGTTGAAAATAAAATTAACTTTCGCTTTCCTAACAGAACGAAAAAAAATGTTTCTAGTCTAAGTACTAGACCATAGACTTAAGATCAAACACATAAGAACAAGGCCGCAAGAGCATACGTATAAGATCATTTTTTTTTCAATTTTCATGAAAATTTTTTGGTAAAACTAAAGTCTTTCATGTATTTAGCGGTTCATTTTATTTTCAAATTTTGATGTATAGAACATAAAATCAAGTATAATGAATTTTAAATTGATAATTTGCAACTCTAACTTTTGGATTATTATATTATTTACAAGCACACACTATGTGTCAGCCATACTCTCTAGCTAATGTAGTTTATAGTATCGCAATCTCACATTAAAACGTATTTAATTTTATTTCTTATTACATAACCGTTGTTGAACAGCCTACCCTTTTTCGGAGTTTACGACTTCTAATGTTCCACACCGTAGCCTTGTAATTTTGAACACAATCCGGAAGACAAGAGAACTCCTGGATCAAGTATTGAAGAAATTTGCCTTCGAGGGGAGCTTTTTGATGAAACTACCCGCATTTGCGTTACATAGAGAGGAAGACCACGAGAACTTCCCCAGGTTAGCAGACGGCAAAAGGGCTCTAACTCACGATCCGTCTACCACTGAGGATATTTCACGTCAGCACTGGGGTTAATGCAAGCTGAACGCTGATTCGTATCGGCCAGCCATCGCCGGGATTCGAACCCGGTTCATTTCATTGGAAGGAGAACTCTCTATCCCCTAAGCCATCATGGCTCACATTAAAACGTATGTTAATATTCTCTAAATTAACAAACGACTAAACAACTTTCTTTCAACGATTTTTTTTTTAATATACCTTAAACATATTAATTCTTTAAGAAAATACGCGTTCCTTCTAAAGAAGTGAGAAATCTTCATGAATCCATTTTAAGTTAATAGGATAAGAAATTGTTCGAAGTAGCATAGCTTGCGGCGAAAACATAATGCATGCTTGCCTTCTTCATGTTCCTTTATTATTAGATGGTTCTTTATCCTGTCCTCAACACGTGACATTTATCCGAGGATATAAATTCCGTTTTCCGAGCGGAGGAAAAATATCCCTATACACTTATAAGCAAGAAAATATCCCTATGAAATAATTTAATATCTTCTGAACAAGATAAGGAAACCCTTAGGATAATATTGACTGCTGGTTTAGTATGTTAGTACAGTTGCCGCCGGTGGTTTCAATTGATCTTAATAGATGTGCAGTAGTTTTACCACATTTACCACATTTTACAACGATTTTAAATTTAAAATGAGATAATTTATTTGATTTATTGAAATTTTAAATTCTAGAAAAATTATTCTATTTACTTTTAGAATAAATTACATTTTTTGCTCTATTCCAATTAATGTTCCTCATTAGAGATATGAATTTCAAAGTTATAAAGAATTACAGCAAATTTATATTTTCTTTTTGGAAATGTTGGAAAAAGATTAGATTTTTTAATAAAATTTTTTTCTTGTTTCCTTAAAACTTTAATTAAGAGATATATTAATTTTATTGTTACCGTAATTAGAAGTGAGGAAATTTTTTTTCAAAACAATTATATTAAAAATTTATTTTTTAAAAAAATGTTTTTAAAAATGAAAAACTAAATTTAAAAACAGCATTTAATCGTGTTCATCAAACTTAATGTTTTAATTAAATTTATTATTTTCGGTTTCAAATATTTTTTTATCTTAACTTACATTCAATAAGGTTAATTTATTTTATTTTTTTTGATCTATTGAAGTTTTATCATTTTCATACGTTTATTACGTGAATGAAAAAGAGAGCAAATAGAAAATTGGGATTTTTTTTTTAGTTTTTTTTTTTTTTTTTAATTTCATAACGTTCCCTGTAAGAAAAGGTAATTTACAGTATCTTCACTAATTTGAAAGATATACGTCTAAGAATTTTACAAAAAAAAATAATAAATTCTGGATACTTTATAACAATTTAAAAACTTTGAAGTCAAGCTGTGCAATTTTTGAAAGAAAAATAATTTTGCACCAAAAAACTGAACAGTTCTAACAAAACTTTATACTTGCAATGATAGTAATAAATTTTTTTTATAAAAACTCTTATGCCATCATCTTTTTTCCAGCAAAGCTTTTTATTAGTTTACAAAAGAGGTAAAAAAATTAATTAGAAAACAGAAGAAAAAATTCGCATGTAATTAATTTTTATTTACACTCCATTAAAGATAATTAGTTAAGCTTAGAGTATTATATTACTGTTACGTTTTTAGAAATTTATTTACTACGTAATTTGTCTTACTTGCAGCTTTTCTGAGAAAGAGACTAACGATTCTGGTCACTCAATTTAATTATGTAAATTAATTATTCCTTTAGTGTAGGTTTCCTGGTTCAATTTTTTTCAAAATAATTTTTACTTTCCATTTCCTGTTTCTATAATTTCTGTAATTTTCAATAAATGTTTGTACCACATTTATTATCCATTGATACTGTTCCCATCATTTCTGTCGTTTACAATACTGATCATAAGGGCAGGGTTCTCAGTAGAACAACGAAGTCAAGCTTCATTGGCTGCGGTCAAGTAAACTGTTGCGAGATCACTTTGATCAGCCTGCAGCGAGAGAGTGCGCGGTATTGGTCCTCGTTAAACTGTTCTACTGTAAATGCTCGACTTCGCGTGCAGTTCGTCGGGTTATCAAAGAAGGGGAGCCATCCCCTCTGCTGGGAGTGATAGTCTTCGAATCATTTTCTGGGATGTTTCTCAGATCGCCGTCTATAGCCCTTTGTGCAGCTCTAGAGCGTCGTAAATAAAGGGCCTACATGAATTACACCACTTGGAAAAAATTTCAAAAATTAAAAATTTTTCTTTGTAATTTCTGAAATTTTCTTTTCAAATTAAAGAAATATTTTCTTTATATCAAATTTTCAAACTGATACAATGTTTACAAGTTTTTTTGGTAAGCAAAATTATGTTATTGTAGGGAACTCAACTTTTTTATAACACCAAAAACTCTAAATTTGAATATATCTTTGTATCAAATTGTATAACGGCATTTTTTTTAATACATACAATTTAAGTGCAAAGTTTGAACTTCAAAAGAAAAAAAAACTATTTTATGGTTAAAAAAAAGGTTAATATGAAAAAAATGGCAGCCAATCAGCGTCATCGAGTAGGAGCTTTTCTCCCGTATATGGATCATATAGATAAACCTTTATTTTTATCACAAAAAAATTAGGAAGTTGTATAATGGCACCTGACAGAATATAAAAATAATTCATTCAGCGTAAACTAATTAAAAATGATATTTCGTGTCCAAAGTTATAATAACAGTTTTAAAATAAACTGTCAGATTTCTAAATAAACAATTATATTTGTTGTCATTAAAATCCAAATCAACATTGTGACTGTCCAAACTTGAAACATCATTAATCTTATTTACCAACAAACATTATAAAAATAATTATTTTCATAAATCATCACCAGCCGCAATTATTGACTGAACACAAAAACACAAATTGCGCTTTGCATTATTGCTAAGCAAATGGCGCAAATACTAATTGGAACAAAACAATTTCTCCAAATTCCGCTTATAATTACCAGGATAATGTTTGTTGCAATCACACCCCATTACCTTTTCTCTAAATATTCCGCGTGCTCTAATTATCTCAGAACAGAGAATGTGATTTAACAAGCCAGAGATAACAAACACAAATATCAATTTAGCTTAAGGCTTAAAGCTTTTTGTATGTCTCAATTAAAATCACGGTTACTTTAATTTACTTTTGATTTGTAAATTACATTCCCTAGCTTAAATGCTTCTTAAATGATTAATTTTTCAAAAACTATTTTTGTTATTCTTTGTTTAGGATAATAATTTAAACAAGCATTAATAAAGTATTATTTTTCTACTTTAGAAATATTGCTTGCTTTAAATATTTTTTTTTGTCTTCTTCAGTGGTGAAGAATTGTTGAAATAATTATTATTGCTTTATCTAATTTAGAAATGCTGCTTAGTTAAATTTCCCCCCCTCTTTATCAATGGAGAAGTATTGTTAAAACTGCTGCTATCTTGTCGCTTCATTTACTCCTATAAAAAAATAATTAAACTTTTTACTGTGATTTATGAATTTCAAATTGAAGGATAATTATGATTAATTTTCATTGAAGAGATAAAAGTCATCATTTCAATGTTTAATAAGACATTTAACACATTTAACGTATCAAAGATTAAAAAGAAGCAATTGTGCTTCTTTTTTTTGTTTTAATGCCGACATAGTATTGAGTAGCCGTTCCACGGCAGATTTATTTCTATCATTGGTCACCTCTGTAACTTTAGAATTTTGAGCCCACGAAAGTGAACAAGGAAGATTCTAGATCAAGCATGGGTGCAGACTTACATTTTTTGAGGGCTTATAAATAAAACTTACACGAATTGTGAATAAACTTACATTCACCAGAAAATCCTCTCATGACAATCTGATGGCAGGGAAATTCGAACCAGACATTTGACTGTCACTAAACACACAAATTTTAGACAATTTCAGCCAGAAATTTGGTACTCAATTTTCAAAATAGTGATATATTATGATGCATTTAAATATAAATTAGACAAACTAGTAAAAATCGTTAACTTTTCTACAAGGAAATTTCTGAAGCTAATAGAAATGCCATTTCATCAAAAAAGGGTCGATATTACGTTTCAAGTTAATGACAGAATATAATAAAATAATTATCAGTTAACCAAATATGTAAAGTTTCTTATTTTTAAATAATGCAGTTTCAAACATTTAAGAAAATGTACATTATTTAAGTTAAGTTAATATACAGCTTAACTAAACATTCGTTACTTGAAACTTTTCTTCGAAAAAATTACATAACGCATAATATATAAGAATTTTATATTAATTATATATGTACTTTACAGAAATTTTATATCTATACAATTTTATATGTCATAATATATAAGTAAACAAAACAAAACATTTAAAAAAATGTACATTATTTAAGTTAAGTTAATATACAGCTTAACTTAACATTCGTTACTTGAAACTTTTCTTCGAAAAAATTACATAACGCATAATATATAAGAGTTTTATATTAATTATATATGTACTTTACAGAAATTTTATATCTAACATACAATTTTATATGTCATATATATAAGTAAACAAAACAACTAAACGGAAAAAAAAAGAAATTACGTATTCCATAAATTGAAAGTTTCTTAGAAAACTCAATATTCTCTTTAATAATTCCACTTCACTTTTCTTTAATAATTCCAATCCGGGTGTTTTGTAAAGGCAACCACATTTTAAGAAATCTTGTAAAAAAACAGAACTTCTGTCGTCACAAAATAATATTTACGCTAAGAAAAAAAAAGCAATTGAAGGATGACCAATCCCAGGAATGGTTGGTTGGAGCGAATTCCACAACTGGCTTGCACCCACTACAGTGCTGACTTAGAGTCCCTTTGTCGTTGGGCTAATCGTGTGAGGTTTTCGTGATTTTCCTCAACTTATAATGCAAATACGGGTTAGTTGCATCAAAAAGTCTTCCACGAAGACAAATTTCTCCCAATACGTGATCCAGGAGTTCCTTTGTCTCCTGGATTGGGTTCAAAATTACTTGGCTAAGGAGTTGAACATTAGTAATCGTAAACCCGTAATTGGGTCGGCTGTTCAACGACGGTTATGAAACAAGACAAGCTTATAAGGAATCGAAACTTGAAAGTATTCCAACAAATTAGATTTTTCTGATTTCGCCCGAAATCATGTGCGTCACCGTCCTATATTGCAATTTTTTAGATTTCTATAGTCCTTCCATTTTTTCCTTGCTTAAACATTAATTTGTGATATTTTCAAGGATTCTAAAAACTCATAGTAAGAGTGTTCTTTACGGAACACCCTGTATACTTAGTTTTTTTAAATTAATTCATTCAGTATTCCGTATATATAATAAGCATATATAATAAGTTTATATTATTAAAGTACGATAATAAAGGAGTACATTAAAATAAGTAATATAATGAAATGATTTTCATAAACATAATATATTTCCCAAAATATGAAAAACTTTTTGATTAAAGTTTAAACTTTTAATAACAAAATTGCTTAATACACAAATTGATAATAAGCATTTTCATATAGAGTTGCAGCAAGCATTTCTACGATTTATTAATTTTTATGCTTTCGTACTTTGAAATTCAAATATTGGATGTGAAACAGTTTTAATGGAAAAATATTGCCTAAGGATATAAAATAAAGTTTAGGAAAATTAGTGTCATATCTAATATTGCTAAAAAAATATTGACTTCATAAAATTTATTCCGACATTTTCTAAAAGCTACGATAGAAATCATTAAAATGTCGCTTTAGGGATGCAATGATTTATTTCAAATCATTTGCTACATTTATTTGGAAAAAAAATAATTTTGAAAATATGCAATTTTACAACTATTGATAAAAAAGCAATAAAAAAACAGGGAAAAACAGTTCGAAAAGTATATTAGGTTTTACATAATATATATAAAAAAAATTCTAAAAATGTCAGTCTATTTTTTTCACATTCAAAACGACTTATAATTAGATTTAGCTGATAGTATTTACAAATGTTACAAATGGAAAATCCTTGTTATAAGTAAACAATACATAATGATGATGACTTTAGCACAGGTGCGCGAATTTGTAATTTAATGGAGTTACTACGCATTTCATCATAAGGTTGATTCCAGGGAGTTTAAACCAACTTCATTCCTTCCAGCTGTGTAGAAATTTTGTTTTATGTACACATTTTATTTTCCAAAACTACATTTGCTACACTTTAATCATTCTGTCTGTTGATTGAGGAGTTATTTTTAAAACTGTAAATTTAAAAACAAAACTTAAATTTTTTGCGCAGTGCGCACTATTTTGTTAAATAATAGACAAAAAAAATTTGAATCGCAAGGTATGTGATTTTTCCGTCATTTTAAAGAATGCAATTTTGCATGGCCAAATTCACCATGTGAATGAAATTGGTCGAATTGTTCCTGAGAACTTGAATTTTTAAGATAAGATCTTTTCAAAATTAAACTTTCTTGGAACCTATTTTGGCCAAACTATTGGACCTATTTTGGCCAAACTTTGTATTTTGAAATTTAAAATTTTTTCTCTAAAATAGAAAAAACTGTATACCTAAAAAATAATTTTTTTTTACTATTATTAAAATAAATAATAAAAAATAATGAATATGTACTAAAAGTTATATTTTGAATTGAATTATCTTTGGAAAAACGAATTTTATAATTGTGTGCAAAGAATTTTTTAATTCGCTTAAAAAGTTCGAGTTTTTGTGAAATGCGCAAAAAGTAAAACTAACATTAAGGGGTTCAAACTTGTGACCACTCTCCTGACCAAACTACTGGCACCATATTTCGCAGATTGCAGATTTGGGAGTCTAAAATCTGATTTCATCGAAAAAAAGGCATGTTATTTAGAGAAAATACGTTACTGTGCCTGATTTTGCAACTTAAAATATTGTCTGCACTAATTAATTATCAAATTTTAAGTAAGCTCCTCCAACAATTAAATTTTAGTACTAGAACGTGAAGATCCAATCAATAGATCAAAAGTCATTCAGGGTAATTCGTTCTGTTTGCGCATAAGACGTCTGAAATTACATTAAGTTGGTCCGTTTTTTATATTGCGCTGGGTACATAATCAAGTTTCGTATTGAATACCCTTAATGTATACTTTTGAAACACTTGTTTGGATGAAGTTAGAAGAGAGTTCGCAAATACATTCTAAAGCGAAAAAAAACTATATCGGATTTTAGAAAAATCACTACTGAGGAAGCTGAGACTCAAAACAAATAACGAAATTCTGTTTGATTTTTTTCGAGGAAAAACAAATGAGTTTGAAGAAGATTATTAGATAGTTTTGTAAAGAAATGAAACAAAATTCAATGTTTTGAATCCCGCAGACCTTGCTAGTAATGCATGTTAAATAAATATTAGTTTTTTAGTTAGTTTTGTTAACAAATTAGTTTAGTTAATAAATTAGTTTAGTCAATAAATATTAGTTTTTTAGTTAGTTTAGTTAATAAATTAGTTTAGTTAATAATTAGTTTTTCCATGCATAAATAATAATTTTTGACGCCTTAACGTGCTGACATTTTTGACAAGTATTCCTGGAACCAACACGGCCATTACCCAACATCCTATATACATTCGTATCTTTTATGTAATTGATATGTTAAGTAAGTTGTGCAAAAATGAATAAAACAGTTTTCCCAATAAAATAATTAAAAACAAGTATTTCGTATTTTGTTTTCAATTCTTGTATGTGGTAATACATATTAAAAATGTTCGAGGTATCAAAAAGAAATGTACACATGAATGTACACAGAAAAAGAATATATATATATATATATATATATATATATATATATATATATATATATATATATATATATATATATATATATATATAAAACTAAAAAAAACTGATATTTTAATGCGACATTTCTACAATATACTCTTTTTGACATTTTTGGTACAGAATACAGATTCGTAGAAATTCTCCGAAATTTCCACAAAAATTGAACACAATTTGAGGTTTAAAAATGGTGGAACTACCTTTATAAATTCTATTTTTTAATAAATTTATTAAAACTGCTCTTTGTATCAAAAAATCGAGGTTCATTTCAGATGGGGATTATAACACACGCAACTTGCAAACTTCTAAGGTAATATTATTCTTTTCAATACACAATTCAAATATTAGCTTCTTTATAAAATATTGAAAAAAATATATATTTTGCAAAAAATTAAATAGAAGTAGTTTAATACACATATTTGTTATGGAAAATAAATTTGTTTTTATACGGAGTTAAATCTACAATTTTATTATAATGCAAATGAACTAATTAAGCCGCGATACAGTCCTGAATAAAGTTAACACAAATAAAAATATTATAAATAAATTTTAGTAATAGAAACACTGAAATAACTCACCCTTTAAAATCCACATTGTACAGAAATATTTATCTTCTCCAATAAACAAAGACATCACGTCAGTCATAAAATATTTGTTTAAGTTAAACTCACAAATTTTTCTTTAAGAAAGAGAAATCAATTATATCCTTGTCGCTGCTATTTAACACAAGTAAAAAATGTCAAATTTTTGCGTTTCAGTTATAACTTTACAGATTGTGACATTGTTTTTTTCATCAAACGTTTCGATCACAAACTAATAGTAAACATAAAATACAGTACTTCAATCTATCTTTCAAATCTATTTCTTGTTACACTGGAACTATAGAAAGCCAGTTTCATATTATGTAAACAGCTTATGACCATAAAACCAAACTTTTCATTCCTTCTTTATTTCTTTATTGGCACCACAAAAACTTTTAGACTTGATAGTTCAATTATTTTCCCATTCATTTACTTTAAATAGCCTATTGTGCAGTTCCAGTGCGGCATAAATAAGGTACCTACCTATCTTTATTCTCTAACCGCTAAGCCAGTACCGCAGTTGACTGATGGTTAAGACACGGTTCTCAGCTTCACTGGTTGCGATCAGTGTGCTGGTGGATGACCACTTGGATTAGTCTGCGTAGAGACCGAGGTATTGGTACTCGTTAAACTGACATCCCCTCTGCAGAGGATGGATCAAAATTGTGATGGCATGTCTTCGGATCATCCTCAGGGATGTTTCCCAGACTGTCACCAATGACCCATTGTGCAGCTCTAGTGTGACGTAAATGAACTACAACAACAACTAACCGATGGCAATGGTATTCCAGCGGTTAGAGAATCGAACTCCGGTCCTAAGGGACGAAGGTTAGATTCTCAACTTTGCTGTCACCCATGGAGTGCATGCGATAAACGTACTCGCAAAATCTGTGAGATCAAAAGTTCTGCGGTCGATTGCTGAGAAGTACCATAGATATAGGATATGGGGAGAAAAATATGCTTCCCCTTCAGATCTGTGTTTAAATTGAGGAAATGGCTTCACAAAGTTTCATTGTATGTCTTCGGATCATCTTTGGTGATGTTTCCCAGACCATCGCCAATGTCCTATTGTGCATCTCCAAGGCGACGTAAATAAAATACCCAACTCCTTATAATTATTTTATTTACTGGTACACATTTAGATAAGAGCGCTCAATTACATAAGTATGGTTAAGATGTTTTGGTCTAGTAAAGAGACAGATAGTACAATTCAGAGAAAGACAACACGAAGATACAAGGATATAGCGGGATTTTAACCCACTACCTCCAGGCTGCAAAGCATTTGCTAGGCGATATCACTTGTACAGGGAGATCCCTAATTTACGTTATTTACTATATGGACTTGTGAGGTCAAAACAAAGAGTAGCTTCTCGTTATATTGGTTTTTTGGCACAACATGCATAGACAGACTTGAGTTCTCAGCCTCAGCGTCGAAAGATTAGGATTCCGAATCGCCGCAAAGTTGGTTCTGCGTTCATGTCGCGATCCATAGAGCAAGCAAGAACAAGTTTGATGTCAGCAGAGGGGATGGCTCCTCCGCTTAGGTGACTTGATAATTTGCACGCGAAGCATTTTTATGGTAGAACAGTTTAGTAAGGAATTATGTCGCGCATCCTCGGTTCCTTCAAAGGCTGGTCAATGTAATCAACCACCTGATCACTGACTGCTGCCAGTGATATTTAAATGTTCTGAATCTGGTCTTACGATTTGTTGTTGCTGTTGTAGTTCATGCCGGTAGCACTAGAGCTGCACAATGGGCTGTTTATGACTGTCTGGGAAACATCCCTGAGGATGATCCGAAGACATGCCATCACAATTTTGATCCTCTTCGGAGGGGATGGCACCCCCGCTTCGGTAGCCCGATGACCTGCAAGCGAAGTGTCGAGCACTTTACGGTAGAACAGTTTAACGAGGACCCATACCGCACTTCCTAGGTCCCTACGCAGACTGATCCAAGTGGCCACCCTCCCGCTCACTGACCGCAGCCAGTGGTGCTTGATTTCGGTGATCTGCTGGGAATCGTGCCTTAACGATCAGTTCACTGCGGGACCTTAACTGAAAAACTGCGGGACCTTAACTAATAAGACTGAAAAAAGGACAATTTGGAAAAGAAATCTAATTGATTTGAAATCACTGAAAACCCTTTCAGAAAAGGAATACAATTTAAAATATGCCTTTATTACTTTTTAGAATAGAATAGAGCTTAAGCACATGAAATTTTAAGAGTGTGTTTGATTACTTTTATCGAATAAATTATTTTAAATTGATTACCCTTTTCATAACGTTAGTACAAAATTTAATGTGCATAAAGTAAAAGATATCGATCGAATACTAAGTTTCGATTCAATTTCTTTATTTTCCTCGTTTTTTATTTACCCTCAGACAAGGGAAATACGCATGCACAAAATTCCCATTCGAACGGAATCTAGCTAAAATTAAAGAACACGTTCGAAAACCTTGGATTGAGAAAAAAAAATTTCACCCTTTCTGCCCTTCTGTTAAAATATGCCTCATTAATAGTTTATTATTAAAGTTTACTGATCATTTTTAACGAAATATTAAGTAATTATTGATTACCCTTTTTGCTCTAATCAAAATTTTGAGTGCGTTTCTTCGTAAGCAAATTAAGAAGCATACAACTAAAAGAAGCAAAATAATCATTCAAAATAAAATTTATAAAAGCTACTTTTTCAAGAAAACTAAAATGGAGAAAATAAGCTCACTTTTGTCAGACATATATCGAGAACTAGGAAGAATGCATAACTTTTGCGATAAACTTCTTTCGCCACTGAAATTCTCTTTGCGTGTTTCAAAAGTTAAGCAACTCTAGTTTTCTATTTTAAGTTTGAGGAAAAAAAATTGTTTTCCCTTTTTCAGTAGACTTGGAATATATTTTATTCCACTGTCCATCGGAATAATACTCGTCATACAAGTATCATTAGGCAGATTTGTTGGGCACTGTTTCAATGGCCCCATTTTAGATAGGCCAACGTTCGGCTTACAGTAAGGATAGATATTACAGAGAATAAAAGAACATCCATGCCTTGTAAGGGATTCAAACCCAGGACCCTTCTAATGTGAGATTCACTCTCTGACTACAATCCTGACCGTTCTGCATACTTGGAATATGTATTCTTGCAGTTTCTAATTTTTTTCTTTGGTTCACTGCTTGTTTTTTTATTTAGTCTTATTAGTTACTTTTAATGTAAATGAACAGTTCAAATTAAATGTCTTGAAAATAGATTTTAAAATATTTAAATCATAGGAAGGGTTTTAGGATAGATAAAGCTATTCTGCTAAAGTTCAAAATAGATTACGGAATATATTTTAAATGTTTAAAATATTTTTGAAGAATTTGAAATTAGGTTTAATAACAAAATATATTCTAGAAACAAAATACATTTACATTCGTAATAAAATTTCAAAATTACTTCCACTCAAATTTGATGCTACTTATCAAATTATATGTTATCTAAATTTTAAATCATATCACTGTAATAATGCATCAAATTCATTTCATTATTCCGATTGAAACATCACAGTACCTAATTATGTATTAAAGAAATATTACGAAAATAAAAATTTCAAGTAGATAAAAAGTAATCACATATTTACAGAAACATTATTAATCTAATTAAAAAATACTTACTTCCACCGGAATCGGTATAAAATTTATACGTGTGATTGAAAATTAGTTTTTTTTTTCAATTTTCCAAAGGTCAATATGCTGTATTATATTTTAACCGTTATTTTATACTCTAAGATTTAAACCTTTAGCTATAAAACTATTGTATTTACAATTATAATTTACAAAACGTAAGTTTAAGTTCGCTTTCTAAACCCTCCCCTTCAAAATAAATTGTGCCTTAATACGGTAACTTAAGTGTTTTTCAATTAGTCTAAAAAGTTTTTTGGCTATATAAAACCATGTCAACTTTTTACGACTTGAAATTGTGAAAACCAATGAATTTTTTTCTTCATGCAACATTAATGTATTATAAAATTGCATCATAAAAAATTAATAGAATTAACTAATGTAATTTATGTAACTGAATTGTTTTTAAGTTAGGTAAATTTATTTTTTAAACCAGAAAGATTTTTCCGACACTGTTTAAAAATTGCATACAAAGTTTAAGAATTTTTATTAGAAAATAATTTTTTAAAAAACAGAGATTTGATTTCTTAAAGTTCAATCACATTTATTGCTTTTGATGGAGCCATGATTTCGAAGACTTTAATCATTTCCGATTGCTCAAGAATTTTTCTTTTTTTATAAAATCGCTAATACTCTAAAATATCAGGGAAAATGAATGATTTGCTGAAACTTTTATCAATACTTTGAAAAATTGCTTGAGAGAAGTTTAAGTTTAATGATCATTTTAGTTGAACTTCAAAAGATTTTTATCGAGTTTAAAAGTTTCTTGCATTTCTATAAATCAGCAGTTTGTTTGAACTAGAAATGAAGCTACTCATATTTTTCTTGATTAGAATTTCTGTGGATTTCAAACATTATATCCAAATAGTAATATACAAAGAAGTTAAATCAAATGAATTTATAATGAACTAAAGCAAAAAGTTTTACTTAAATTTTAAATAAAAACATTTGAAATGCCGTACGGAATTTGTTAACATATTTTATGAAACAAATTTTTTAAATTTATATATATTAAAGAAATTAAAAAAGAAACATTTTGAACAATTTTCTATTTTTTTAAAATGAAAGAAAATACTTTCAAGCAGAGTTTTGCTTGGTAAATTGCAGTTTGATTACATGAAATTTCCCATGAGTATGCGTATCCTAACGCTAAACAATTAACACATTCAATTCGGTAATATGAAATTTTGCTTATTATAAAGTTACAGTAACAATATCGAAACATTACTAAAAGTTAAAAAACTGTTGTTTTCGTTGTTGACGTCAGCCATTAAGGAAAGGGGTGCGATTGTTCTTGTTTTCCAGTGGCGCCATCTATGGCGTAGAATTCAACTTCACCCACATCCATATGTCACACCCGCTTATAGGGATTGATATATCCGTTCATTCATCCAAAGATCGTAATTTTGACCTAAGCCAGAGAACGATAAATCTCCAATTCAGTACTTAAAGAGGTATAATTTGTAATGGGAACATGGAGGACTTTTTTACCCGACAGTTTTAACGTGCACCAGTCATCATTTACTGCACAAGGAGTCATCAGTAGGTTGGATTCGAACTCCCGTTCATGATAACGGGGGTCATGCAACCTACTAACCAGGCTATCCAGACCCCAAAACATAAAATATGAAAAGCATTGAACCATTTGTAGAGAGGGTAATTTAATTTAAAATAGGAAGATTAACTGCTTTTCAGAGAAAATCCGCTTCACCACCAATCTCTCCTCTTGAATATAAATAGCACGGTGCGTCCATGGCATAGAAGTGAAGGTCCAGGTATTGCTTCAAAATTTGAAGGCAACAAGAAAGATCAAACCACTTCAACACGTTTAACTTCCGGTCACTTAAGAAATGCCTGATTGTTACGTGGTAGCAACAAGTTTGAAATTTTTTCGTTCAATACAAATGAAGCTACTCCACAACATCTGCTAAGCTGTGTTGTCTAGGTGTCGGATGACCTTTTACAGCAACTTGACATAGTGATAAGGGTGATTAGGGAGAACAAACTCCTGAATCTATTCCGATTCAGATTAGAAATATAAGAAAGGTAGGTGGGTACTTTATTTACGTCCCACTAGAGCTGCACAATGGGCTGTTGGCGACGGTCTGGGAAACATCCCTGAGTATGATCCGAAGACATACCATCGCAATTTTGATCCTCTACCGTGGGGGTGGCTCCCTTGCTTTGGTAGCCCGTCGACCTGCAACCGAAGTCGAGCACTTTACGGTAGAACAGTTTTACGAGGACCGATACCGAGAACCCTTGAGCCTTACGCAGGCTGATCAAAGTTGTCACCCACCAGCCTACTGAACGCAGCCAGTTGTTCTTGACCTCGGAGTTGTACTGGGAACTGTGTCTTTACGCTCAGCCCTCTGCGGGACAGAAGGACGAGAAAAAAGAAAGAAAAAACAACAACAAATGGAGGAAGAAAAGAGATTTTTTATTCAATGTAAATAATGTAATCAAATACAACTTACCTCACACTTTATCAATTTGGTAGAAATTCCCAAATTTATAAATTATTTTGCGATTTATAAGCGACACTTTCCTTTAAGGAAAATAAAGGGTTTTACTTTCAAACTCATCCTCCTCTTATGTAAACAAATCACAAAGCCCCCTCAAATGCTTATGTAATTCTTAAACAGCCCCATAAGATTATGAAATTTGCCGTAAAGTAGGAAGGAGTTAAAAGTTGGCAATATTATCTGAAATTAATTATCAAACATACCTTGTAATATAATAAACTACTAACTAATTACATTATTCCATCTGAAAGTGCAAAGGAAGCATAATCTTAAGTACAATGAATGAACTTTAATATATGGTTCAGGCATTTCAACTCTGCAACTAAATATAACTATCAAATTTAAACGTAATATATTCTTGCATTAGTTGCGATTTAATCGACTATAATCTAAATTCCATTTAGGTTTGGAATAGTAGAAGTTGACTCATTTTTGAGAAAATTAGTTTTCCGAAGAGCGAATCATTTTGTGGGAATAATTTTACCTATCATTAGTTAAGGGATATAATCATTAAATTGATTATGAAATGAAGTTGCACTGCAGTCACATAAAATCAGACGAGCACTTTAAAATTGAAAAAAATAAATTTTTAAAATTTTCCTATTTTTATTAAAGATATAATGAACTTTAATAAATTTAATTCCAGAATGCTGACTTTTTGTTAAAACTCCTATTATTATTTTAGATAGTCATTAATAGTTATGCTTATAGCGCATGTTTTAAGATGGATCTTTAAGTTTCAACCACGCAGTATTAGCAATTTAAGACAATTTTAATTTAACAAGATTGCTCTGATGAAATAAGCAATATATATATATATATATATATATATATATATATATATATATATATATATATATATATATATATATATATATATATATATATATATATATATATATATATATATATATATATATATATATATATATATATATATATATATATATATATATATATATATATATATATATATATATATGTAATACAAAAAGTAAATACTTTTGTATTAATAAAAGAATTAAATCTCTTTCGTTTTCATAAAATGTCTTTGTTAAAGAATAAGCGTAGAGAGATTCTATTTTGGGAATTCAAGGCTGAAAACATACCATTGAAATATAAATAGATTTATATTTCAAAGGAAGAGTTATTTTTAGAATCGTTCCCTTTTTTACTTCCATATAAGGAAGCAGAAATGATTTTCCTTAATGCGTAAGGTTACAAAGAATGTACGAAGTGTGCTTTTTTACCTCAAATCTGTGTTGGTATAAAACGTAAGAACGCATAGTTTTGCGTGTCCTTTTCATCTTGATGTGATCCTGATAAGCTGTTCCGGGATTGTCCGGAGTCTTGTCCACTCTCCCTCCTTTGCAGGAGTGGGGACGTGAACTGTTAGCAATACCAGCCTACATTTAAATAAACCTGTTTAGAACGTCTGATGGCTTAACACTGCAATTATTTTAAGCTAAATACAACACTGATAACAGAGTTGTAGCCCTGATATTACATTTTATATATATATATATATATATATATATATATATATATATATATATATATATATATATATATATATATATATATATATATATATATATATATATATATATATATATATATATATATATATATATATATATATATATATATATAAGGGGACTCGAGTTATATTTTAGGTAAAGTATCTAATCCAAAATTTTTTTAGACTATTAATAAATAAAATTATTAAAATTGAAGAGAATAAATATTCACAAAAATTAATTTTTCGTATGAAATTATCTTTGTGAAACATGAAGTTTATATTTATGTGCAGAAGTTTTTTCAATTCGCTTAAAAAGGTTCTAAGGATAAAGGTTCTAAGGATAAAGGTTCTAAGGATAAAAGGTTCTAAGGATAAAAAGGTTCTAAGGTTCTAAGGACGCACACACACACACACACACACACACACACACACACACACACACACACATATATATATATATATACGTGTGTGTGTGTTACGGTGAAACACCGAAATCCGGTGAATGTCAACATTCACGCAGTTGCTTGGTGTATGTCCGAAATATTTGCTAAATACCCTTATTTCTGACTTTCACCGGTGAATGTCACCAATCATATGAAGAAGGAATTATCAGGGTGCCAATAATGTTGAGATGGTGGAATATTAAGGTGTGGGTGGAGTTTGTATTGGTATAGTGGACAAGTTGAACATTGTGATGAAGACAGAAGAAGATGAAAATAATACTTGAACCGGATCAGAATTAATAAAAAGCCTTTATTTCATATATTTGCGGAGCTCGAGATACAAAATATACATATTATCCATACGAATTACAGTTGAATCAATTTTGCATAATTATATTAATAAGGACAGGCCATGGGAGACAAATCCCCCATGACCTGCCTAATCAAAAGCCAAATTAAAAAGTACATGTAATTTGTTCCCAACAGATACAGAAGCATGGGTAGGAGATCCAAAATTGGAGAATTATCAAAATATAACAAAGCCAAAACAAAGCCAACCAGCATATCAATATTGGGTTAGAAATAATACCTTGGCGATCACGAGTCGCCAACAAATTTATGAGAATTATTACAACCATGCAACTGAAACATATTTTCGGTTAGAAAATTTAGAATTAAAAAGTTAATAATAGATTTTTGTTTTTGATTAGATGCGACAGTGAATTAATAAGTCTGCATTATTAATGAAATAAAAAGTATCCGTTACATTGATCTATAAGAGAAGAATAAATATTTTATATTCGTTTCAAAAGATTAAGTCTTTGACTTATTTTAAAAGTAATTCTAATAATAAAAATCAGCTTAAGTAATAAGAGATTTTTAAAAGGATTGCAAATAAATATGTAATGCCAATTGTGGCATCACATATTATGTTATGCCAATTGTGGCATCACAAATCACATAGTCGCTTTGGTGAATGTCCGAAATATTTGTTAGAACCAATTTTATATTAATTTATTCATTGTGCCCCTAGTAACCAGGTGGTGGAGATCTATACTGATGGCTCTGGGATGGAGATAGGCACACCTGGAATTTTTCATGCGTCACATGTAATGATTATTAAGCAGGATGGTATTACTATTTTTAAATCCTCCACCAGAGTCACAGACAATACTAATATCTTTATCGCAGAGCTAATGGCAATCAGATCCGCCTTTATCTGGATCAATAATAATAATATCAATAACGCTACTATTTTTTCAGACTCGTTGTCCTCCCTCCAGGCCCAGACTGACCCAGAACCAAGTTCAAAACTGATTGAAAACAATAAAACATATTGGCACAGAGGTATTACAATAAATTGGGTTAAACCCCACGTGGGGATCCAGGGCAATGAGGAGGCCGACGAAGCAGCTAAGGAGGCCATTGGCTCCGAGATTATAGATCTCCAAGTTCTGAGGACCCCTAGGCAAGCCAAGACCGAAATCAAAGCGGATTTAAATGGCAAGGTGGCAGTATAATTGGTACAATACTGATAAGGGCCGGCAGACTTTTAAGTTTATTAAGACCCCGTCAACTGCAAGAATTCAATCAATTTTCTACTTAAATCAATACCTGACGGGACACGGAGTGTTCGGGACCTACCAAAGGAAGTTTTTTAATAAGGATGATAAATGTAACAATTGCGATCAACCCCAAACAGTGGAACATCTTCTATATCATTGTTCTCGGTTCCGAACGCTCCGACAACAACACTTTCTCGAGAAGAACGAGCATCAAATTTTTGCCAATATCATTTGCCGTAATATCATTAAACAAATTATTATGACTACGCTCGTGGATGTGTTGGTCCAAAATAATAAAAACAACTTTTAATGTCTTTTAATCTTCTTATTGATTGTCGCCTTACCAGACTCACTTTTATCTGGACCACTTGCCCATTTTTACCAACTTTACCCTT
Source organism: Parasteatoda tepidariorum (assembly GCF_982258835.1). Lineage (NCBI taxonomy): Eukaryota > Metazoa > Arthropoda > Arachnida > Araneae > Theridiidae > Parasteatoda > Parasteatoda tepidariorum. Next base: position 86,750,618 of record NC_141759.1, on the reverse strand, counting down.
TTACCCTTTTTCCATTTTACTACTTTACCATCTTATTATTACTGTCTTGTTTTTAGTCTGCTTTGTCATGTTTACAGGTTTTGTTTGTTTTAAACTGTCTTTTTGCTTTTTTTACTCCTGTTTTTTGTAATGTCTTTTTAGTCATGTACCTCAGATTTTATACTGTTCTTCGGCACCCCTGGGCGTTTTTGCCTTCGGGGCGTGTTTACTTTTATCCTGTTGCAGATTTTAAATACTTTACCATTTTTTTAAAAATTGGTTTTACATATTATGTCAGCTGGTCTGACTAATGGTTTTACCCTTGCCCTTTTGGCTAATGATTAGTGAATGATTTTAATTCCACATTTTAAACATTGGTGGTTGTGTTTTTTTTACATTGTACTACCGTAAGTTTTTTTGTTGTACTTTTGTCTCCAGCTCGTCAACTTTTTCAATGTTTAATCACTCTGGTGTCACCTTTGCTTGATAGTTGTCGCATTTGTAGAACCCTGTCGAGCAATGTCTCTTTGTTACTTTTACCGCAATTATACTGGTGGTCAGGGTGTGTATTATTTTATACCTTCCTCTAACTGTCGCTATCTTTGCCAAAGGCAAAATGCTATGTAAAATAGGACAATTTTTTAAGGCTATAAGGGTCTGTTGACCTGCCATATAAGGGTCTGTTGAACTGATATTTTTAAACATTTTATTACTATGTTAATTTATGTAAATGGCCTGTTGCCATCCCGATTCTTCTAGGTACATTTTTTGTATTTTATATATAAGGGTATGTTGACCTTTTTTAATGTATTTCATTGTATTTGGCGTATGGGCCTATTGGCGTAGGCCGCTGTAAAACTTTCGAATATTAGTTTATTCGTTAATATTATTATATTTATTTGATGTATTTAAATTTATTCTATATTTTAATGCTTACTGACGATAGATTAGACGAAACATCAGTGTTTGGAGTATCGGGCAAATATATACCGGGCAATGGCACTTGACATTAAAAAAACATCTGTGTAGGATATACCGGGCAGTGGCACTTAATCTTAAAAAAACTTCAGTGTTGGGTATACCGGGCAAATATATACCGGGCAGTGGTATTTAACCCTAAAAAAAAACATCAGTGTAGGGTATACAGGGCAAATGTATACCGGGCAGTGGCACTTAACTTTAAAAAAACATCAGTGTAGGGTATACCGGGCAAATATATATCCGACAGTGGCACATAACCATAAAAACATCAGTGTAGGGTATACCGGGCAGTGGCACTTAACCTTAAAAAAACATCAGTGTAGGGCATACCGGGCAAATGTATACCGGGCAGTGGCACTTAACCTTAAACAAACATCAGTGTAGGGTTAAAATATCGAATAAATGTAATTATATCCATGAATAAATTCATATAAAATCGAATGTAATAAAAATTTTGGACATTCACCAAAGCATATCTGTGATTGTCGACATACACCGGTGAGTATCCGAATGTAATGAAATATTCGATCTTTCACCGACGTATATGGTGTTGGTCGACATTCACCGGTGAAAGTCAACAACCACCGATTTCGGTTTTTCGCCGTGACATATATATATGTAACATAAAAAGCTTCTATTAATCTTTTTATGTTGTCCTAATTAATTATTCTAATCGAAATACTTTCTCACACTTTTAAAAGCCGCATCCTGTCCTTAATTCTATTTTTGGCTCAAGTATGCATATTATTAAAAGCAGGACATTTTCCCCTTTAATCTTCGTGGGAATCGCTCGATCTATTTCATAAACCAATAGCATTTACTAAGATTTCCCTCTTTCCCTAATTTGAAACATTTTACGGATTTTACTTTGCAAGATTTTCCCCCTAACATATAATGGAGAAGCACAACTTTTCGTACACACTTTTCATGACTGCTCTCTGTCAAATAATTAATAAATAAATTTTGCACCCCCCTTCCCTGCCTGTGACCTGTTTTAATCCTTCCACTCGGCAACGACTAGTAATAAATAAAATAATAAATATTTATTAAAATTTATTTTTTGTATAAAATTATCTCTGGGTAAACAAAATTTAAACTTATGTGCAAAAGTTTTTTCTATTCGCTTAGAAAGTTCTGGTGATATGGCGAAACATGAAAAAATAAGAATTAACATTAAGGGGTTACACTTTTGGACCATTTTCCTGACCAAACAATTGAGATCATATGGTCTGAAATTCGAATCCGTTGAAAAAAGTTATGTTTATGCCGTGTTATAATTTATAATTAAATTTTCTAATTTAAGTAGTCTTTCACAACATAATACATTATAAGCTTCTTACAAAATTTTCAGCCAATTACTTGTTAGTATGCTTACATTTTAAGTAAGCCTATGAAATTACAGTACATGAAAAAATAAAGTTATACTATCCCTTAAAAGAAGTTCCTTGCATACTTAACTATTCTTTTCAATTATAACAACCACAAGATTAGCAATATCAATCATTACTTACATGCGAAAATTAATCACTTTGTCAGAAAATCGTCGCTGAATTTAAACACTTTGTTATAATTTAAAGAACGCGCCACCCTTTCTTTAGATTCTTTTTTTCTGTCTTAATAAAATAACAGCCGGGTATGTTCTTTATAATTTTTAATCTCATTATAAGCTTTAAACACAATAATGCTACTATTTTACAACTTTTCGGTATTCGCTAAACTTATGAAAAAGGAAGAAAAATTATGAAACATAATGTAATAACACCATATTATGCTCGTGTAAATATTTTTTTCTTCGAAAAAAAAATGTTTTTAGCTTAAGCCGAAAGCTATTTATAAAACAGAAAAGCTTGTTTAAAATCATCAATCACCAACCTTGATACATAAAATCCGTTCTTTACAGGAATATAGATGGCGCTGCTAAGTTCTCAAAATATATGATGAATGGAATTTTATTCGCCAAAAATATTTCCCTAAATTGTCCATTTTTCTTAAACCTACGTTAAGCGAAACCAGTTTTAGGCGGAGGTTTAAATAACTTTAGCCCACTTTAAAGCATCGACGAAGGTTTACGCTTTCTTTATCGTTTATTTTTTTTATATTGAACGGTTTATTTAATATTTTACTTCTTGTTAACAAAAAGCTTTGAGAACTTTGTTGAATGTTTTTGTTTGGTCAAAACTTTACGAGACTTTATTCTTTTAAATCACCATTTCATGAATAATGAATAGTCCCATCTAAAATCGATTATGCGAATATTTCATTACTCTTTTTGACTTCATTTTATTGATGAGAACTTCTTAAGGAAGTTGAGAGCATAATGAAGTTTGAAGTTTCTTGATCGGGAATAAATATATCGTTACTTTTTATTTTCTTTAAAAAAATAATCGATAAACGACTTTTATTTATTTTATACTTCCGGAAATAAAGTAACTTAAGAAGGAAAAAGCATAAAGTGGGTTTATTTTTTTTCTTCGAGTTTTGATTCTATTATTGATATAAAAAAAGTTTTTCAATCATAGAATCTGTTGCAAAAAATATTTTATTGGAGTTGGAATATTTTATTATTATTGAAGAAAGGACAAATTCTGTTTCACTTATTGATAATACATATCTCTATCACTCTAATAAATAAATTTACTTTTTTTTACACGTGAAAATTAGTCGAAAACTAATAAATGTAGGAGGCATTAATTTATCCATTTTTCGTATTTATAAAAACATTCGAATTTTTATAAAATATATCTCCTATATTTTATTTATCTATTAATAGCAAAGGTTAATATTTTTGATATTTTATAAGCTTTTTATTTTTTAATGCTTTTTTTAGGCTCTTGAAAGAGCTAGCTATAGACTAGATAATTGTAGTTGAAATGAATCAGTGGAAAAATATATGAGTTCTGCCCTAACCCAGCTTTGCGTAAATAAATGTATTCTGTCCTAATTTTCCTGCTTCCTGCATCGAACATACATAGAGAAGAAGACATATTATAATAATACTAAGTTTTTTTTTACATTATAACCAATACATATAAAGAGAGCCATGTTGCCTCAGAGGATAGAGGGCTCGTCTCCCAATGGAGCAACCAGGGTTCAAATCCTAGTCAATAGACCAGCTATCATGAATTCCACATTCGGCTCGTCTTGACCACAGAACTAACGTAAAATATCCTCAGTGGTAAACGGATCATGACTTAGAGTTCCCCTAGTCGTATGGCTTACTGTGGGAAGTTTTCGTGGTTTTACTCCCCATGTAACGCAAATGCGAGTTAGTTGCATCAAAAAGTTTTCAACGAAGAAAAAATTCTCCCAATACTTGATCTAAGAGTTCTCTTGTGTTCTGTATTGGGTTCAAAAATGCAAGGATAAGGATTTGAACATTGGTAGCAGCTTACTCAAAATTAAGAAATTTTTTTCAGCAAAGGTAACTAAAATAATAAAATACAAATGAAGAAGCTTTCACATAGATATTATTAATCAGATTTTTGTTTGACCATTGAATCACTTAAAATGACACGATTAATCACCTTTATAGCGTAACATTAAACAAGAGAGGCTCGAAAACTGATTAGGAGAGGAAAAAAAGAAATATATACCAAAGCAAGCAAGCTGAAATAAATACAAATAGAGAAAAAGAACAATGTAAAATGTAACCCGCCATTTCAATATCAAATGGCACAATAATATACTGTCCCTTTGCAAAATCTTTTTTATTTATTAGGTTTTTTCATTTAGCCTTGTTTTTCTTTTTTACCCCTTAACTATCGGTTAATTTTCAAGAAATCGCTCATAAAAGTGCCTATTTTTTTCATATATCACAAATACACGTATTTTATTAGTGCTGACATGTAGTTTAAAATAAACTATCTACAATTACCTTAAAAATATCCTGGTACTGCCATCTGGTGTCTAAAATGAGAAGAAGAAAAAATTCCGGGCAAAAGAAATGAATTAACATTATTCTTATTGGCACGTTACTACTGAACACTCCAGCCCGGAAATATCACGGGTGCGTGAAATAGAGGGCGAAACTTCATCCCGTCATTTTAACGGGAGCGAGAAGGAAAGGGTTAATCCTGTATTTTCTTTTTAAACATTTCTCTAAAGTTTTCATTATTCACTTATATGTCTTAAGGAAAAGTTTCATGCTTTTGGTGCTCAAAATATGTCAAATTTAAGGCAATAGAAGTGTTTATTTTCAAACACAGTCTTTGTTGAATTCTCATTAGGTTGAATAATACAATTAAAATCTATAAGCAAATGAATAGTCTAATAAGTAATGAGACACCGTATTATTCACAACATCTTCTGAAGGAGCATGCTTTCATTATGTACATGTACAACCGTCGTTGAACTGCCTACCCAATTTTATGGGTTTACGCCTACTAATGTTCAACTCCGTAGCCTTGTAATTTTGAACACATTCCAGAAGACAAGGGAACTCCTGGATCGAGTACTGGGAGAAATTTGCCTTCGTGGATGACTTTTAACATGCTTTCATTAGGTGAACACGAATTCACTATACTGAGGTAACTGTATGATCTATCCTTCTTTCTTTATCTATATTTTGAATCAAACACTGTCGAGAGTTCTGTTAATTTTTGTTACTCTGAATGCTAACTTATTTAAAGGTTTGTGGAAGGATAAGTGACCTATGTTTTTTTCCGCTACTAAACTCGTTAAGTCGAATAACATTTCAGATAGAATTTCATATATAATAATTTTAAATAAATTTTTTCACTTTTTCTATTTGATAAAAAGAAGTACTTATTGAGTTGAAAAGAAAGAAATGTTAATAAAAATTAAAGTTAATGTTTCGGAGATTAATAATTTGTTGCCTTTCTTTAAAAAAAATTATATAGCATCATATCTTTTTAGAATCAACGCTATTTTTGAAACATTTTTCAATTCTTGGTGGCTTTATTGAATTTCATAGAAAAATTTATATTTTTACTAAAATATTTAAACTTGTGTAATTAATGAAGATATTTTTATGCACATATTTGATTTCAAAAAAATTTTCCAAATCTCTAGCGAGTACTTTCTCTTATATCTTTATTAATGTATTAAATCTATCATATTTATCCAAAGTATAATATTATTCATTTTAAAGAGGTGAAATTTTATCAGTTTTATAATATGTTTAAATATAAAATATAGTTTCGACAATTGTTTTAAAAAAAAATGCTTTAAAATATATAAATTTAATAAAAATTACGCAAAATATGTGCTGAATTTAGATATACATTTTTCAATATAATGGAAAACTTTTATGCTTCGTATTTAATTATAAATGAAGTAATACAGAATTTACAGGCAATCTCGATATCATACTTAACTCTTCAGCAGCAAAAACGCTTTTGGAGAGAAAATGGAACTTGAAATTGAAAATACTTCCCTATCTTACTTTACTATGTTAGAAGAATAACTAAGAAATTTTAAAAGTAAAATTTTTACCTTGAAATTGAAAGAATCAATCCATTTTCGTTATTTTTTGCATATCCTTTTGAGGCAGTGAACTTAAAAATATTATTTCTCAAACATCAAATGCACATTTTCGAGAAGGTACCATTCCGCTGCTGATAAATATGATTTCTCTATCCTAAAAATATCCATCAAAAACAATTTTTAAAAAAATTCTCAATTCATTTGCTCGTTTATTCAGCACTTCTGTTGTTAAATGATATGAACTAATGATATAATGATAAATGATATAATGATGAATGATATAACGTTACAAAACTTTCAAAATACATAAAGATTTGTTCTGTTCGGAAAAAAGAATTACGAAAGTGACTCACATCAATAGAATCAGTTCACTTAGGGAAATCGAATCACTGGTTAATATCAATGATTACAAATCATTTGTTTATTCAAATCGCCTGTTGATTCATATTAACAGGATCACTCTTGTCTACTGACTTGGGTTCAAATTATAATACTACAGAGTTGAGCAATGATATTCGGTGAGTTGGCCCAAAAATCGGTAGTCTTTTCAATAACATTAAAATACATGAAAAAAATAATGTTTGAGCAATTTTATAATGACCCCTCAAATCAGATGAATAATTAATCAAATATACGAAAAAAATTTAAAAAACATGAAAAATTGAAAAAAGATGAACTAAAACAAAAATTTTAGTTAAAATCTGATTAACAAGTTTGAAAAACATTACTGATCCGAATCTCTTGCATTAAATCACGTGATCGAATTACTGGTCAATTGATTTGATTTGGGATTTGAATCACTTGAGTGTAATCAGTGATCTGAATCATTTATTTCGAATTGCTAATATGAATCCCACGACTCAAATCACTGGTCTGAATCACTTGATTGGAAATTCCTTTCTGAATGGCTAATTCATGTCACTTAATTTGCATAGTGATTTGGGCTAGTGAACTGGATCACTTGATTTAAATTAGTGATCTGAATCATTCGTCTCGAATAAATTATCCATGTCGCTAGATTTGTGTTATTGATCCGGCTATGGTTCATTCAGTTTGTGCTATGGTTCAGCTCTCAGCTATGGTTCTTTCAAACTACGTGATTCAAGTAATGATTTGAATCATTTGGTTAAAGCTAAGCAATTTGGATCAGTGATTCGGGTTAGTTATTCAAATAAACTGAGTCATATTAAATTATTTAAACTGCTGTTCAAAACAACTGATTCTAATTGAGTGTTTAAGATGACGGATTCAAACAATGTGTCAGATCACAGACAGGAATCATGTGATTTCCATCATTGATTGAATTAAATTGATTTAAAGCAGTAATTCGAATCCAATAGTTTAGAATCTATGGTATCTGAATCACAGTTCTTTTACATCAACTGATTCGAGTCAGTTTTTTAAATCACTGTTCTTAGCCAGTGATTCGGTTCAGTAATTCAAATCATGTGATTTAAATCTACAGATTCAGATCATTATTTGAATCAGTGATTCGATCAAAGTGATACGAATCAGTGATTGAAATCGAGTAATATGCTGCAGTGATTTAAATTGGGTGATTCGGATGAGTACTTTGTATCAAGCGATTCAAGTAACTATTTGAATCAAGTGATTCAGATCAGTGATTCAAATCAAGTGATTAGGATCAGTGATTCAAATCAAGTGATTAGGATCAGGGATGACGATCATTGATTCCAATCACTATTTGTATCAATGATTTGGAACAGTGATGCGAATCGAATGATTCGGATCATAATCAAGCAATTAAGATATCAAGTCAAATCAAGTTTTTCGGATAACAGATTCGAATAACGCGACTTAACGAATCACTAGCGAGGCACGAGATTTGCCACTTGTTTCAAGATTTATCAATTTCAGTTCACTAACCTAGTACTCTTTTTCCATTTATGCGCTGCCTACAAAAATATAAGAATTAAAACGTTAAAAACCGTTCAAATAAATTAATATATTTATTTTGCATATTTCTTATACAAATAATATATTATCAGCATTGGTAATGATAATGAAATAAAAATTGATAATGAAACTAAAACGAAATTGTATCACTTTTTAATTTTATTTCTTATTTATACACTTATAGAAGTTTTATTCGAATTTATATGCGCATTTGCAGAATAAAAATTATTACTTATATAATAATGAAAGCATAAGAAAATTCTACTATTTTACAAAAAGTTTTTAGCTTCATGTGACATACTATGTGACACTGTTGAATAAAAGCAACTAAAATTCAAGAATTAATCTATATATATATTTCTCTTACACGGCACCAAAAAAAAGCCTCATTACAACTCCCCGAATGGCAGTGTTAGAAAATCGACCAATGATTGCTGCTAAAAATGTCACATGCCAAATCAAGCTGAGGTGGCTCAACATATGGCGCTTTTAAAAACGGAAACAATAACCAGAGTGAGCATTATCAGGTTGTTCAATTCAGATTCTTGCCCTAAAAACATGATAATATTTAATTTAAACTCAATTGGGAATTAATTAATTAATTGAAATGAGAATGCTTTAAAAGGCCGCTGTTGAATTGATATTTTTCTACTGGGAGCTACCTAAACGTCTAAAAAACGTCTAAGTGTTTGTATTGAATGCATTTAAATTTTTTATATTTCTCATTTAGCTAATGTTTTGATTTTTTCACCATGTACAATCTAAATAGCTAATATACTTTTTTAAAAGCCAATAAGAACATTGATAGAATTCTTCTACATAAGTACAATACTATGTCTTTGATGATAAAATACTATGTCTTTGATGATAATATACTATGTCTTTGTGCTAGAACATTGTGTTCATTGGCAAGCGAGCGCAGCGAGCCATGGTTCACGGCGTGAACCACATAGGATTGCTTAGAAATTCTCGGGGGTTGGCGAGCGTTAGCGAACAGGGGGCGGAGCCTCCTGGTAACTGATAATAATTTAAATCTATCTCGATTAAATAAACTGATTCAATTCTAATAACTAGTTGCAAGTTGCGATTCGAATCACCAAATCACAGTGATTTGTATCACTATTCCGCACCGGAATCATCCCAACTTCTCTAAAACTGGTTCTGAAGTCTTTCATCCCAACTTCAATACTAGAAATTTGATAAATTTTAATAGCGTTTTCGTTTCTGTTTTATGTTGTTTTCGCTTAAATAAAGTTATTTTTGACCCCCATTATGTATATCTTTTTTGACAAAAATTCAAAAAATAAATATTGGATTTTACGGAACAACCAGACAAAATAAAAATAAATAATAAAACATCTATTAAGTTAGGTAATTCTTTTTTTAATTTATTCCACTACATTTACTTCTTTAACATGATTTATTTTCTTTTAAAAAATATTATTTTATGGTCTTTAAAAGAATAAAAAAACCTTCATTTTGTTCCACATAAAACAATCTTCTTAAAAAAACTAATATCCTGACATAAACTTCCAAAATCACTAGATATTTTCTTGCTTATTCTGCTTCTTCTTTTTTACTATTAAACCAAAATAGCTTACCATATAAAGTTTTAAGTCCATTTGATTTTGATAGCCGGAGATAATTTGCAATAAATCATAGAATGTTATCAAACAGCCATTCCATTTCCTGCCATGCATACATTAAAGGAAATTATTAAGTTTCATACTTTTCTTTATTGAACTTTCTTAATTTTATAGTTTTTCAATATCATCAAGCTGCAGATGTTATTTATGAATGGAGGGTTGATGTTAAATAACCTTTTAGGAACATTTGGATCCATGCCATATATTTAACATTCGAAACAAATTTGTTACCTAAAGTAAAATTGGCAAAAAGTTTTAGTGTTTATAAAAACATTTTGACTTCAATGAACTTATTAATCAGTCTTTTTTAATTTAATACTATTTGTTCAATTAATGCGTTGATTTAATATTGAAGCTTTTGCGATATTATTGTTCATTGATATTTAAAAAATAAATGATATATTTCTAAATAAATGAAGATTTATAAGTGTTAGTGGATATTTCTTAATTTTTTAAGTTTTTTCTTTCACGCATTAAAGAGTAAAATCTTACAATCGAAATTTCGGCCATTTCGCGACTAGCTGGAGCACTGCACTAATTTGTTACTATAGATCTGTTATCGATGGCAAAGCATGTCTCAATGTTATTTTTATCTCTAAGATCAGAATTTATCTTCAGATTATTATTAATCATTCATAGTAATTAACAGTAAATTCTGTGAGGTAAGAACTATTTATTCAATAATTGAAGTGGTCAATTTTAGAAGGGTGTATGTTACAAATGTTCTCTTTCGAGAAAAAACCCAAAAAAAACTGCATCGATTGTGGAAAGATTGTTTTAATTGCTTCCAAATTGTTGGATTATTTTCCTTAGGCAGTCTGGAAAATTACTCAATATTAGATAATGGGGGATATTGATATTCCAAAATAACAAAAAAACTTCATAAAAATTAAAATTGACCTCTTCAATTCTATAATGTCCATATGATTGTCATAAGTTTTAAAGAAGCAATAATATTTTTGCTACACCATCATGAGAAAAAAGACCCTACCTTTAGACTCGATGAATACGACAGATGCGGCAAACTATATTAAGAGATTAGTTGCTAATCGTATTGGAAAACTTTAACTAGAACTTTAATTCCTTTAAAATTATTACTCTCTTTAATTAATTAAACTTATTAATCCCCTTTACCACTTAAACTTATTGCCACACAGGCATGAATAATAAAACCCCTCCATCAGAACGTAAATACAGAAAATGCAGGATACTTTTTCTCCAGGTTAGTCACTAATCGTATTGAAATTAACTTACTAAACTTAATTAGCCGCATACAAATATGTGATGTACAAGCAAATTGTTTACCAATTATTTGATTTTAATTACGATTGTGTGGAACTTTAAGAAAAAACAATCTTATTATTGTTTAACCCTTACAAGAGGAAAAAAGACATTATCATACATGTTGAATACAGAAAAAATTTTTTTAGGTTAGTCACTAATCATATTAGACAACTTTCCAAAAATTTTGCTTGCACTTAACTTAAAATTCTCACAGATGCAAACAATTTGTAATTGTTGATGCAAAATATTATTGTTATTGTTTTGAGCTTTACAGAAAAAAAATAAATTACAGTTTTACTGTTAGGAGAAAAAATTCCTCCATTAACCCTTTTGCTGTCGTTCGTTATTGTAACAGATTTTGTGACTTGTGTGACTAAAGAAACACATTATAGTATTTCATTTTGCGTGATGATTGAAAGCGAAATTGAGAATTGAAATTACGAAATAAATAACTTCGGTCACAGATTGTGATAATTTTGCCTTTTCATTATTATTATTACATACTTTCTAGTTTTTGTGACATTACCTTAGTCTACTCGACTTCTATAAGAAAAAAAATTAATAATATGAACTTACTAATGATGGGAGTCTAGACTTACTAATGGTTAAATCTTTTTTTCGCTAATGGTTAAATGGTTAATCTCTTTTTCAAGGTGAAGCCCTACTTTTTATATTATACAGATTTAATTTTTTAACTAGAAATAATATGTACAGTACTCCAAACAAACGAACTTCCCTGAATAACTTTTGATCTAATGGTAGGATTTTCACGTTCTAGGACTCATTCTTAATGATTCAAGGGGGTAAACTGAAACATGCTAATTAATTAGTACAGACGATATTTTAAGTTACCAAATCAGGCACAAAAACGTACTTTCTTTGAATAAACAAAGCTTCTTCAAACGGATTCCGATTTTTGAATCCCAAAGTAAAGGGGATAGCCGAGGAATATGGTCCCAATAGTTTGGACCCCGTAATGTTAATCTTACTTTTTAGTTATTCCGCCATATCTCGTGAACTTTTTGAGTGAATTTAAAAAATTGCATAAAAATATGAAATTCGCTTCTCCAAAAAGAATTTCTAGTAAAAAATGTTTTAGTAAATATTTATTATTTTTAATTATTTAATACAATAATAATTGTAAGGTATGCAATTTTTTTAAATCATTTTAAAGAGTTTAATTTTGCATGGTAATTTGCAAAATTTGAGTGAAATCGGTTGAATCATTCGGGAGAAGTTATATTTCAAAAAATTCAAAAACTGAAATCTTAATTTCTCAGGAACAATTGAATTAATTTTACTCTTTTTTTTATTTTTCCGTTAAAAATTGCATTTTTTAAAATGCTGTAAAAAATATACACCTTACAATTCAAATACATTTGACCATTATCACATTCAATAATTAAAAAAATAAATATTTATATAAAGTCGTTTTTTTGCATCCAATTATTTTTAAGTAAACGACTTTTATAATTGCGTGCAAAAATTTTAAATTTGCCTAAATTATTCTCGAAAAATAGCGAAATATGCAAAAAGCAGAATTGACGTTAAGGGGTCCAAACTTTTAAGCTCTCTCTTGATCAAATTTCTGGAACCATATTACCCAGATTACAACTAGACCCTAAATTTTGAAGTTTAGAAATCTGAATCTGTAAAAAAAGTGTGTTTATTCAGAGCAAATACGTTTTTGTGTCTGATTTCATAACTTAAAATATTGTTTGCACTTATTAATTAGCAAGTATGAGGTCATCCCCTCCAGCCATTAAGATTGAGTCGTCGAACGCGAAATTCCAAACAAAAGTTATTCAGAGGTGTCTGTTTTTTTAGCACTCTACTTCGAAAATATTATGTAAAATCTTATTGTGGAGTTAATTATTTATTAAAATTTTAATAAAAATTAAAATAAAACCAGTTGGCAAATATTACTTTCAATTTGACTAAATATAGCAAAATAAAATTGCAAATTCATTATTAAAGTATGAAAAGCAAGAAAATAAAAACAGTTATTGAATTTTATCATAGCTTTATCGAATTTGTCTTACATTTTAATAAAAAAAAGAATATTTGTGTTAGCTCAATTTAAGATTATTTCCTAGGGAAATAAAAAGAAAATATTAAATATTAAATTTGGTCTCTTTATAAATTCAAAAGTGATTGCATATTTTATGTTATATTTACTTTTGACTTTTACTTCTTTTAAGGAACTCGCAAACCTGCTCTCAACAATGAAATATAAATTTAAGAGTATAAATATGTGAAACATAAATTAAATTTCAAGTTTCATAGGTATTCTTTTTTTAGAAATAAAAAAAAAATTTCGAAACCTAATATTAAAAGAAAATTTATGTATAATGATTTATTTCATTTTAAGAAAGTTATTTCAGAAAACTTTATTTGTGATTAATTCATTTGAATAATTACTGATTTTTCTAGAATTTCATTAGCATTTTTCCTTAATATTATTTCATAAACAATCTAATAATATTTTCGAATTTTTGTTAATAATTACACAGAAGAATCTGTTTCAAACAAAAATAATTTTAAAGAAAACAATTCATTGGATTAAAGAAACAACAAATTAATGATAGAATCAGAATGATTTAGGAACCTTACTTATTTGCTTATAAACTCCATTGCAGTGATCAAATCTTTCATTTATTTAACGTCTCATTAACCCTTGATTCAATGATTTGCTCTTTCATCATTTACTGAATATTACTTTGGTTTGCTGATTTTTCCATCAACTCATCAATTGATTCGTTGACCATTGATTTGACTTTTTCCAATTCACAGATTCGTCGATATAAATTCTTTGAAGTTCTTAACGATTTGCTCATTTAATGCTGTGGGGATTCATTGTTTTACATCAAAAGGTTCACCGGTTTTTAATTTTGTCTTACTCTCGTACAACTATTTGACATAGTTGTGCAGTTTCGCTACTAAAGCTACAAATTATGTATAGTCGTAAGAACTGGTTTTAGTTGAAAGTTGCAAAAAATAGCAGAAAGGACATTTTACCTAGGATCTTTAAATAGCACGAGGAATATAAAACACAGGATGTCTTTGACATTTCATTTTTTCACTGGTAAGTACGCAATAAAACTGGTTTCAACTATTTACGAAGACACGTGTTCTCACTTTATTATATATTGCATCTGTGAGAATAAGATAAAAGTAGGACTTAGCTTAATGTAAATGGTGATTAACTGCATAAATCAATTTTTTTTTCAGTATATTTAGTAACAATTGAAGTTAGCAAGTTATTTCAGATTTTTTTTCCATTAATTTTTCTTTCATGATTCGAATATTTTTTTGCCTAAATGATAAAAAGAAATGACATCATTTAAACTAGAATGCAAGTTAAGATCTTTTCCGAATTTTTTTTGTATTGATTATTTTAATTAAGAGCTGTCACTTCAAAACAATTCTTTCCATGATTATATTTCCTTTCTTCCATGTTTTCTTTTCAATATGAAAACAGAGTTTTCGTATCACTATTAAAAATGACAAAGTGAGATTTTAACTGTATACAAATGAACCTTAGTTAGCAAATTTCATACGGCATTTTAGAATCCTTGTCGAAAGTGAAGTGAAAATGTGCGGAAAAAAAACTAAATTGAAGAGAGTTGAAACTGAGGGAAAAACTGCAGCGCATGGAGACAAAAAATCTAGTTAAATTACCGTACTGCATGGAGATGATATATTTCTAGTTTAAAATAAAAGAAAAAAAATTACATCATACTTGGTGACAATTATTTATTTGGTAATCTTTCCATTCATTTGGTAACGGTATACAGGAAATTCTGGTTCGCAAAATTATTGTTGTTATTACCAGACATTTAGTAAAAATTGCAAAACTTAAAATGATCTTTAACCGAGCAAATGATTCTTATATCATACTTTCTGGTTTCATGGTGAAATTACTAAATTTTATCGTATTTAGCTAATTTTATCCCATATTTTAACACCAAAGAACTTCTGTGAAAACTATAGAGGTTTTCGGTGTTCCCATAGAGCGAGAAACACTTTAACTTTTACCGTATTCTGGTAGTTTCAGAGGCCGTGGTAGTCTTGTGGTTAGAGAATCGAACTCCGAACCGGAGAGGCTGGTGCTCAATCCTCGACTCTACTAAGACCCATAGAGTAAATGCGATATACGTGCTCTTACAATCAAGGGAATCGTAAGACCTTTGGTCTGTCACTGTGCAGTAGCATAGTTGCAGCGATCAGGTGAAAATTTCCATCCCCTTCAGATCTATGTCTAAATTCAGGAAATGGCTTCACAAAAACGTGATGGCATGTCCTTGGATCATCCTCAGGATTGTTTACTAGACAGTCGATAACAGCCCATTGTACAGCTGTAATGTGACGTAAATAATGTACCTACCTATCTATCTAGTAGTTCTGATCATATCGTTCCTCAGTGTACTATTAAAATTATTTTATATGGTACTAAAGGAAGACATCAAAATCTGTTTGTTTATCAAATGGTACAGAAAAAAGGTTAAAGATGATTATCATATATACATCCAAATAACAGATTGTGATGCTGTTCCTGTCGCCCTCGTTACGATTTATTCTTTTAATTTTTTTGGAATTTTCATTCATTCATTTCTTAAATGTCGATGCTTTATTGCTGACAAATATTCTAAAAATATACTTAATAATATTTTCCTTAATAATATTTTCTAAAAATATTTTCCTAACTGGACAACCCTGTGTATTTCAGATTACTTTAACTCTTTTTCAGGATTGAGTATTCTATTTTATGCTTATAATAGAATTTTTTGCTAAAAATTAATCAAGAGATAAGAATAAAAAGAAGAATTTATTAAAAAATAGTTAAATATGATAGAAATTTTTTTTCCAAATGAATTAAAAACCCATTAGTATTAAAGCACATAATATTTTCAGCAAATTCAAAATTAAAAACATTTCTTTTTTTTTTTATTTTTATGTTTCAAGTAATTTATTTGCCCCATCTATGTACTTATAATTGACGCTTCAGTATACGATACAGCATATTGCAAACGCGACATTAAAATATAAAATCAATTATGTGCTCCTTACCACCCTCTCATTATCTAACAAAGACAATAGACAAGTTTTCGTAAAAAAACTTTATTTCTTAATATTGTAGATAAACAATGTTTTTGTTTCCAAATGGTTGTAATTATACATTTCAACGTTGAAGCCCGAATAGGTAGCACTAAAAAGTTCAAAACCGGTGATTTCCGATATAAATACCATTCTTAAACAAAAAAAAAAATAGCACAAGTTTAATATAAACTAATCAACATAGTGTTTTGAAGGTATATTTACAGAAAATTAAAAAATTGAAAATTATATCATATAACAAAGTGGTGAAATAAATTTAAATACGAAATTAATTTCATATGTATTCACACTGTTCCACTACCAATAGTTCTTGTACTTTATTCTATTTAATACGTGGGGGTCAAATTGTATGAAATAATTGAAATTTTAAAGCACGTCGAATCCTTAATTTTGTGCTAATTTCCATAGAATATAATATGATGCATTAATGAAGAATATTATTCTGCAAATAAAATCATCTTAAATTTAATTACATTAGACTATGGTTTAATTTGAAAGGAAACCTGGTTCCTTTAAGCACCTTAAGATAGCAATGAATTAGAACTATATTACGGTTTAATGTATCTGCAATGGATCATAAAATGGCTCAATATAGACCTTTATTATGATTCAACGTTAAAGCGATTTTTCTTAGGATGTACTACACTTAAATAAGTAAATTTGTATCGAAACGTTGTAAAACTTTTAATATTATTCTTTTTAGTTATTATTCAAATAAATAAGAAAATGATACAAATTTTTCGAAAAATCATTGCTCATTTTTTTTAAGATAAGCATTTTGAACAATAACACACTGTTCCGGGAAGAGAAAAAACAGCACTTTTGTGCCAGGTCTGAAAAAGGTGAAGATGCAACATTATTTTAAGCTTAGGAAAAGTTCGGAAATATCTTAGAACAGCACGTATTTTCTTTTTAAAAAGAGGCTTAAATCGCAAAGTTAAAAATTGGTTAGTTATTATTTTTTAGAGATACTATCGGCTGGTAATCTTAGCATTAAACTCATAGGTTAATAAGGTTGGTAATTTAAAATCTTACGTTAAATTTATTTTTATTTAAAAAAAAAAGAAATTAAAATTGATCATTGAATCGCGCACAACTAAGAAAACATAAGTATTACTCGAATCAAAAGTGGACGCATGTCACGTCCTATATCGGTAGCCATAGCTGCAGCATCATTCATGGTTATAAAAGAAGATAGAAGTTACGATCTTCGAAATGCGTAAAATTGATTAGTCAGTCCCCATGAGAGCATTCAAAGTGAAAGTAAAGTCGTAGGACAGATGAATGCGTTCAGAACAAAATAATACATAGTAAGTTTTAGATGTTGAAGGAAATTTCACAGTTCCTTTCCTGAGGCAGAGTGCAGCATGAATGAAACAAGTCATAGCTTTTCTATTATACATAGCCATTTAATCAACAACAACAATGAATTCGCTGGTAATAGTGATAATTGCTAGTCCTGGACACGGAAATAAGTTTAAATTGACAAATGTCCTATACGAAAACGTTTGCATCATTTATGCACAGCCCATCTTAACAATGCCAGAAAAAGCCACTTTACAGCGATGACTGGTTGACTGTCTTTTGCCACTAAGCATCGGACTACTACGCGTTGTTGAAGCGTGCTGATGCATCAGTAATACGTTTTTGGTTTACTCCTTATTAATAATTACTCCTTACACTTTTTTTAATAACTCTGATTCAGAGCTCAACTATACGTATTTTTTGCGTACGCGTCCACATTTTATTAAGGGAAGCATTGCAAATAATTATGAAACTAAATTACATCCTAATGAATCTTCCTTCTTTTCCACAAAAAAAACCCTGAAATTAAAATTAAAATATAACCAGCAAATGTATGTTTAAGAGTTATGTTAAGACCAAAATATCTGATTCTTTGGAATATTTTTCTAAAATTTTCCCTTTTGTGTTTTATTTAAAAAAAAACATATAACCTTAAATGATATTTTCTGATTCTACATGAAAATAAAACTTTTTTACAGGTCTGATTTAGATTCTAAACTGAAAGATGTTTTGAAAACAGTATGATAATAACTCTCCATTCGTATGAACAAGAATTCACTTCTAACAATGGAGGAAAACAGTGTTAATTCTATGGAATATTTTCTCAACAAAACTAGTTAATAAGCATATCTTAAGGAAATGTTTGCATCACAAATATGCTAAAAATTAAAAAAATAATTGAATACATATATATACCTTCAAAGTAACTAATTTTTAAAAAGAACTAAATTAAATA
The DNA here is from genome assembly GCF_982258835.1 of Parasteatoda tepidariorum. Taxonomy (NCBI): domain Eukaryota; kingdom Metazoa; phylum Arthropoda; class Arachnida; order Araneae; family Theridiidae; genus Parasteatoda; species Parasteatoda tepidariorum. Next base: position 86,731,988 of record NC_141759.1, on the reverse strand, counting down.
AAACGTGGAAGATAGAACATTAAACAATATTTTATGAAAGCAGTGAGTCATTTTCTATGTAGATGGGAGAAATAAAATGTCAATGCTTCTTAAACTTTGTATCACATCTCTCATTAACATCGCCCTTCAAGAAAGAAAGCTTAAAACATTTTTACACCTTTTATTGTCCAGAGCATGCAGAAAGAAATCATTTCCGGGCAGTGGCAAAACCTTTAAACACGTGCTTGAATCTAAAAGCAAAAATACAAATGTGTTTTAAAATTTTGATTTCTAATAATTATATTTTTTAATTTTTAATTGGAATGAAAAGAAATATTAAAATTAAATAAAACATGGAGAAAACATTCTTGTGTCATTACCGTACTTGTATGGTAATGACATTCTAGTAAGAAAAATACCATAATTCTGGTAATAAAACCAAAATATGCGGTATTTCAATTATTCATTTGGCACTTTTTCCGTTCGTACGGTCGGAAAGGTTTGTAGAAAATTCTAGTTTTCAAAAGTACTACTCCTATAACCCAGAGTTTGGAAAAAATACAAAACTGAATAGTATGTTTAACCATATAATATGTCTTACCAATCTCTAATGTATCATGTAAAGGTTTACAAATTTTACAACATTTACTAGCAAACAATTCTGTAGTAAAACCGTATTTTGCTAATTTTATCAAAACTTTCATTAAAAAAGAGCTTTGGCAAAAATTATCAAGCTTTTCGGCTTTTTATAGAGTCAAAAACATGGTAAATTTTACCACATTTCAGAAGTTTTGATCATACTTTTTTTTCTCAGTGTAGTAAAGAATTAAAAAAAAATATCATTTTCAATTATATCAATTATTACGTAAGTTTAATTAGAAAATCTACATTAGAGCACTTGTAAAAATAACAATTTAATAATTCAAGTGTTGAGTCTTTGGGTAGAATTCATTGCAATTCCCGATTATACACTACTTTCAAATTGAGTAATTTTGAAGAAAAATTTGAGAAGCAGGTCCGCCTACAGCCAAATGTTTGGAAAAAAGTAAGAACTTAGAATAAAATAATTCAATTATAAAATTTTAGCTCTACTCCTTCATTGCACTTGGAAATGCATCCCGTCCTATATTTTCTCAAGACGACAACGGCTTTTCCAAGCTAGTTTTTAACGTAATTTTATTTCCCTTGCTTTAGTCGGTAATTTTTCGGTTTCACTTTCACATATGTTTTGCTTATATCATTCATTTCCGACGAATCTTGAGAGTGAGCGCCTATTATCGAGCACTCCAAGGTTTTTTCTCTCGTTTCCCTGCAATACTACGTATTAAGTGTCTCTACAAACCATAAAGATTGGTACTTAGTAAATAAGAATCCAAATATTTGGTTTAAAGTTTCTTGGGGTACTGTGCATCTTTTTACGTTAACGCATATTTATATTCATTGAACGGAAGAAAAAAATGTTTAATGAAGAACCTAACTTTCTTGAATGGAAGTTTGTAAATATAATGATTAGCCATTATTTGTGTTTGTAAAATTAGTACTGTAAGGGTGAAATTAGTCATCATTGCTAAAAATAAAACTATAAGTAAAATTCCAATTTGAAAAAAAAAACGAACTTATTTAAACAGATGCAATTTAAACAACATTTTAACTTTCAATTTTTTCGATGGAAATCCATAAGCAGTTTATATTTCTAACACAAACATACAAAAATATTTAACAAGCATAAAATCATAAATAGTTTCCAGAACTGAAACATTACTGAAAATAATTTATATTTTTATTTAGTCATTTAATTTAGTTTTTATTTTCAATTTGTCTCACAGTTTCTTTTAAAAAAGTTTCGTTATATTCAATTTAACCAAGCTTTTTTTTCCGTCTGCATGCGTAACAGTCACGTGTCAGGGGAAAAATTCTCGCCAGACGATAATCATCCAAGCGAATTTTTTAAATAAATACCAATCTGTTTAAATGCATTAAAATTTCAACGCATTGTTAAGTGTTTTAAAAATTATAACTCCGCCCAACAAAAAAAAAGATTTTACATTTTTATAATTTATAATGCTATAATTGACTCATTGGGAATACGCATGAACTATTCGTATAAAAAATTTTTAAAATAAAATGTTATACTATTAATTTTTATGCTTGGAAGGAAATTGAAAATAGCTATTAGAATGAATTCTTTTTTCTTTCTTAAGAATTGTAATCAAATAAAAATTATTCATCCCCATTCGCACATTAATTCCTTTTTAAATTTATTTACATTTCACGCTACTTCTTTGGAATAACTAAATACCATTTTTTTAAAATGTGGTTTAATGAATTCATTTGCATTTTAAATTAAAAAGTGCTTTTATCGTATAGAGTTAATGTTTAATGATCATCACTATTAAAAAAAAACATTTTTAATATTAATTATTCCGCCTTACAGTTTTCAAACACAAAAGTGGACACAGAAATTAAAATTTTAAAACATTTTTTTTAGCATAACTATTATGAAGCCTCCATATTAGATTAGTATTATAAGTAATGCTACAAACGATATTTTTTCTTAAAAAAATATTTTAATATACTTTGAGTATATTATTTTTTTCAGTTTTCATTAAAAGTATATTTCTAAATATGTGATGTGGTTAATAACTTTTCGTACTTTTTCAAATAATTTTACTTTTTGTCAAAGAAATAAATAAAAATAGTGATCTTTAAAACCATTTTGAGTGTCTTAAAATCTAAACGAATTTTTCATTTTAAACTATAAGCAGCATCTTGCCAAAACAAAATTGAGTGTTTTTTAGGGTAACTATTTGAACTATATAAGAAATTAAATGAAAAAATTGACACCACTTTGTCAAAATTTTTCTACCAATATTTAAACTTTCAACGAACGAAAAAATCAACAATTAATCTCAATTATAACGTATTTTAATAATCCATAATAATGAAATTTTAAAATTACTACTTAAACGCTATTACTTCTTAAACTATAAAATTATACTACAAAATTACTACTATAAAACTAAAATAAAATTACTACTTAAATTGTTATTATAAGCGCATTTAATTTTTACAAACAGTTGTTTCACAATTTATAAAAATAATTTAAGGTCACGATTATAATCATCATAAACTGTAAAGAATTCCGGATCAAAATACGGTATAAAGTACTGGCTCTTTGGGTGCATAATACCTAAAATCCGTTTTAAACATAAAATATTATACCGTAATTTTTCGTTCCATATCCATTCGTAATTTTTCGTTCCAAGCTACGTTAAAAAGTATCGGCAGCTTCAGTGCCGGTATTTTTGCGATGTAATTTGATCCAAAATATTTTACAGTATATTAGGCGCTAGTTAGAAAAGGTAAAATTAGCTTCACATTTATAAATAAAGATAGAGAACTCACAGCATTACTTTTAATTATTCACTATGTTTTTTTTTTCAAATGACAAAAGAGCCCTAAAAAAACATCTTAATCAGGCTTAACTTTTAATGAAATTTTTAAAACAGCAATTGGATATGAAGAGTATGAAAAAACTAGTACTCAAAAAAAAATAGTACTCATTTTAGTAAAATAGTACTAATTTAATTTTACACTATAACATAAAGGGTAGCAGTTACTTCACGCCAAGGAGTATAGAATAACATTATTGGTAGTAAATAAATAGCCCCAAGAAACTGAAACGGAATTTTTTTACTTGATCAATAACTTCCTTCCCTTCAAAAATATACAAATGGAAATAACAATCAAAATGTTTCAAGCGCTTGAAAATAGGCTTCCATTTTCAAGACAATCCAGACGAGGCTGAGAAGAAACAAAAGTGATTTCAATTAGAAACTGTATTTTTTCCAACGAAAAATGAAAAAAAAAAATAAAGGTGAGAAACAAAACTGTAAAAAAGTAGAGTAGCCTAAAGAGAAAAAAGATGAGAAAACAGATCAAGGATACCCACAAAGGACGATAGGAGGAAATCAGGGTAAAATTCCACGCGCTACGTAGAATTGGTGAGGAACTTTTTTGAAGGAAACGAAGTTTTTAATCAAGTAATAACGTTCATGGTGTTTCACTTTACCAGGAACTATCATTAGTTGTTGGTGAAGTATAACTCCAAGAACCAAGAATTATATGTGGTGTTGTACTACACAACTTTGGTGTAAAACTGTTGCTATCATTTTTGGTGTGAAGATACATGATCATATTTTTAACATAGAAAACTAAATAATTATGGTTTTGTTCAATACCTGTATATAGTACACCAAAGGTGATCAAATACTTGGATTTCTTCTTAGTTTCGAAAATATTTTCAACAAGCTTCAGGAAAGTGAAAAAATGTACAGATGATAAACTTGTGGTTTTTTTCGTTTCCAAACTTTATCAAACAAAGTTAGTCATCATTTCAGTTTCATTAGACTTGAGAAGAACAAAATAAGTATCTTGAACTATTTTCACTTGTGAATAATATAAAAAAGAGATTTTGTCTGTATCCATAAAAATTGAGCTTGAGTTCATTCTTTTTCGTATGAATATAATATATTACATTAATCTAATAACTTTGAATTTCCATAACATTTTTATATATAATCGTAATATAGATATATAGTTATTTTTTTCACTCAAATTGTAACAAATATATGCTTAGAATCACGAAAATTTGATATATTTGGCCAAAGCCATGAGAAATAACGATGCTGCTGGAATAACAAATTCTTGATTTTACGTTGGCTTTGTTTTGGTGACAAACGTAAAAGTTTTTGAGCATTTTAGCAAAGTTTTAAAATTTAAGTTTTTTTTCTTCATATTTTTTTGAACGTGGACCAGCTTTAGTAGACGCCATTAAAAAGTTCATAACGGAGTTGTGGCAACGATGCGGTCCCCTCGTATACATTCCTGAAATTAAGAAAAAAAATTAGATATTATATTGTAATATGAAAAGCCTCAATTACGCTTCAGACATGCATTTCATAATTTCAAGTACCTTTCTAAAATTTTCTTTTATTAGACTATTAAAATTACAAATCAGAAATATCTGAAAAACTTCTTTAATCCGAACTCTAAATATTTTACTTCGGCTGAGAATTAAGTTTCGTTAATAAATGACGCCACAAAAATCTGAAAAATGTTAATATATATATTAAACTTTTTTGATGTGTCTTATGGTTCATGGAGATAGTAAGCCATTGCTGACGCTAAGCTAGAATTCACCACTTTATACACTGTTAGAAATATCTCGGAAAAATGGTTAAATGACAATTTATTTGTTATTTTAACATATTTAAACAAAATGGTAAAATAACCATAAAACAAGATGGTATATAAACTGTTTACTGTGAGAAAAACCTTTTACTAACTACTCTCACCTAATACGGTTAAAAAACTAAAATTTTATTGCACCAACTAGAACACCTGATGAAGCCACCTAGTTCCTTAACAGCTGAGGTATATAATACAGCTGAGAGGTCTAAACAGCAATCTCATGACCGAAGGAAAGTACCAACGTCGTCATAACAGTATTTCTACTATTCCCTTCAATATATGCAGAGTTGTCAGAGTGCTCTCAGAGCACTCCTGGACGGTTAGAATATGATACTCTCATTTACGCATAGATGGCAGCACCGTAAATCTACTTAACACAAAAAAGTCTAGTATTTCCAACCTCTTACTAAATGTGAAACAACTAGATAAATTAGTTAACACACTTTCTTACGGTTCATCTGATAAAACACAACTCAATCATAACCTATCTAACCCATTGTTTAACGAAAGGCCTAGCTCCTATATTCAATTAAATTTCTTTTTTTATGATTTTGAAACCATGGTAGCTGTAAGCGGTTAAAAATATATAGGTTTATAAATTTGTATTCATGGCTACAAATTTGTATAAAAAACGTTCTTCAACTTAACGTTTGCTGTTAGTTGGATTACTGACTGCCAATTGGATGTTCATTAGTTAAATATAATTCGATGTTAATTGGATAACTGTTGAATGGATGGACAAACTTTTGCCGGTTAATTTACCGTAATTTTAGAATGGAAGTTCTAACAGTGTAGGAAGGGCGCGTTCACGTCAATTAGGGGTATGGATATTCGTCCATTTTATAAAATTTTTTTTAATTTTTTTTATTTTATTTCCAATGGCAAAAGAAAATGACAAACTCTTACAAAATCAGTGAACAAAAAGTTAATAGATGTCGGGCACTCCAGTAGCGCCTCAGCTCGGAGTCCCCACGCAGAGCCGAGCATCTCAATAGATGGTTCCTGTCTATAAGTTCATTATTCGAGCATAACAGGCAATTTCTTTCAGCGAGAATGCAAATGCGGCAGAGGTGGTTCGCCAGGCAATCATGGCCCACCGCAAGTCTGAATTCTGCAACAGCTTTATTTCGGGGCTTATCGGCAATACCCTGTTTTAAGCTGCTCCCCCAACTTCTTGAGGAAATACGAGAAATCTCATAAAATGTTTGATATAGAGTTTTGCCGAATGAAAGGATTTAAGAGTCCTTGGCTGTTGAATTATTTGAGTGCCTTGCCGTAGATATCGCAATGTCCTGGGATCCATTGAAGTGTTATTTCTCGCTCTTCTATCCTCAAACTCTCCAGGAGAACCCATTTTTTAAAGTAACTGTGTTGATATGGTGTTTTAATACAATCAAACGTAGCTGGATTGATAAGATCTTTGCGTGGATAAAGGGAGAATAGAGAAAAATAATAGAGACTTGACGTGCCAATTCAACACAAAGAGGATAGTTCAGCTATTAAATTGTATGCTTGCTTTGTTTTTGATAAGTAGAAAGTAACTAAAAAATTTAATTTTAATTCCTTCTCTTAATATTTATATTCTTTGATTAGGCAAGATTTTCTTTCTATAAAAAGAGGAAGCCATAATACAGTTACATTTGAAAATATTTCGAAATACGAGTTCATTGTTTTAAATGCCTTTTCGTATTTACGGTAATTTATATGATGGTTTTTCGTAGATAATACCAAATAAAACACTAATTTATTTTATTAATCTATTTTTTTTTTTACATTTATTTTTTGGTGTTTTGCTAAGATTTTGTTTCTAATATATTTTACTGCAAAGTTGTAAAATATAATTAAAGCTTAATCATTCGGAAATTTTCACATTTAGCATACTTTTGAGAGGACTATAATAATAATCTAAAAACATACATTTAAATATTAAAACTGTATTTTCAATGCTTAATTTTTTATATAAATTAAAACTAATTTGGATATTAATTTCAAAATAATAAAACATTCTTAAAAATTAAGAAACATCCGATCTGTATTAAGATTTGTATGTTCCCATATTTTCATATTAATTATAAATTTGTTAAAACAAAGGATTTAAAAAATGGATTTTTTGCTATTTAATTGAATGATTAATATATGGATCAGCCACAATCATCAATTATCCTTAAGAATTAATACTAAATTCAAAATGGATCTAAACATTATATATTTTTCTATTATATATATATATATATATATTTATTTTTTTATCTATTATATATTTTTTCAACATTTATGTCCTTTTAGAGCTGTAAAATTACACCAAATTAAAAAAAAAAGGGATATTGATTTCTATGCTTATTTATGAAATTGAATGAAAATGCATTAAAAATAAATGGAATAGGCACTAAATTATATATTCAAATTTTAAAATTTATAGACGATAAATTATTTAAACTTTATCGACTTAATAAACAATAAAACTCACACCTTGAAATTTAAAGGTCACCATCCCGTTAGAAACTCTTAATTTTTTTATTTTTATTTTAACTCAGAATTTATTCGCTTTATCACCTTCTGTAGATAATTCAATTAATTTATTGAAAGTAATAAAACTTTTGTTTGCATTTCAATAATAAAACATTTCCTTTAATGATGATTTTCTTTTCAAACTCAGCCGATAATCTTATTGAAAAAGAATTTTTATATTTTTGCCCTGGGCACTTTTTATCTCTTCACAAACACGATAATTAATCGTAAAAATTTTTGCTCTTAAATCTCCGCAAGGAGCCTTAAATAGATCACCTAGAGTTTTACGACCGTCTTTAGTAATAACTTTCTGTAAACTGTTTTGACAGGAAGTAATTATTATACAAAGAATTTAATTGCTTAATCGGCTTAAGCGGTGTCTCGAATAATTAGATTTTAAAAACAAGGATTTTTGATTTTTCTTACTCAAGTTTAACAAATTGCAGAACAGCAGGGGATTTAAAGAAGGCTTTTCTTAAAACTAAGCATTTTCCATACATTTATTTCATTGAACTCATTTAGCATAAATGCATGAATTAATTTATTCTCGAATGAAAACAAATTAAATGCTTTCTACGGTGCTCTAAGATATTTCTTAAAATAAAAATTAATTAGGCGTTCTTAAACTGGGGAGTTTTCCATTTGTCTTGCTGGAATAATTTCAGGAAAATTTTAATGGAATTTGATCAAGGTAAAATTGAAATTGAAATTAATTGGAATTGACAGCTTTGGGCGAAATACTACATTAATGACGTTTGTTACAAAACGAGTTGAATGGAGTATTTGTATTTTATCCTATATGGGAGAGTCGGGTAGCCCCGATCACTTAAAGAGTATTGCTTATATTTCTGTATAATATTGAGTAATAATCAATATTTCTGTATGTTTCTATTGTTTTATCATATAATTAAATAATTCAAAAAGAATAAACCAAAAAAAGAATAGTTTAACTTAAAAAGAATAGAAATTTAATAAAATATGTTTTTCAGCTCTTTTCAAAATGTGTCGGGTAGCCCCGCCCAGTTACAAAAATTATGTTTTTTGACTGCTTTTTCAGGTGTAAATGAAAGTGACCAAGGTATTGACAATAGATAAATCTCATTTATCATTTTTATCACAAAATTATTTTATTTATTACATATTTATATACTTTTAGTGAATTCTATCATTTAATAACAATCATTTAATAACAACACTATTTGTTGTTAAAAATGCATATAACATTCAAATTTGAAGCAATAAAATAATAATCTTTGCAACCGTACATCTATCGACGAAATAAAATTGGGTGGTGATACCTGACATTCATGTGAGCGGGGCTACCCGAAATCCAATTTTTTTGTAAATTTGTAATTACTCGAGCAATTTTTCACATAAAAACTTCTTTCTTCGTGCAAATTAAACTTAAGGCTACGTACTTTAATGCTGCATGTATCGAAAAAATTATTTTTTTAGTATTAAAATAAAGTTTAATCGAAACATTCAACCAATTTTTCTTAATTTCATGACTACTGTATTCAACATATTTTCAAAACTATTGTTTACCATGTTAACAGCTGCATAAATATTTGAAACTTTGAAAATAATATTTTTTTAATACAACAATTAATGTCCGATGGCCAATTGACTTGAAAAAATATTCTATACATACGAAATTGACAGTGGGCGGGGCTACCCGACTCTCCCCTAAATGTTACTATTTGTTATTAATTGGAGATCATTCCCGTATGCTTGCTTAGAGATTTGTACTAGAGCACGTCTTTCTGTGTCTTTATCTGTGCATAAGGTTTGGATTTTTTACACCTACATTCATATTTTTACTAGGTTAATCATCTTTATGTTTACTTACAACATTGTACTATGGTAAAGTACCTGGTTCTCTATATATATGCTTGCATATTTACAATAAGTATAATCGATTATTTACATATATATGCAACAAGGATGATCCATATAATTGCGGAATAAATGTTTTAGTAAGCTGAAACATACAAGCAATGAAAAATTAATTTGTAATAAAATAACTCGCTAACGTAATTAAAGAACCAACATCTAAAAAGTCTTTACTTTATGTGATGAAGTTCTGTATCTTGTTTTAAAAATGCTACGCAAAGTAGAAATTTTCATCAAACCAAATTTATACGATTAGCTAGACAGTAAGAATTTATTGATATGTAAGAATTCACACCTACCATAAATAATTATATTATCCTATCACTGAGTTATAATTATATATATTATCCTATCACTAAGCAAAAAAATATCCATTTATCTTTGTCCCTTAGGGTGTAGAACATTATTTACTGTTTTGATAAAATCGTAACGATATGTAGGAAACTGTCTAGATATTCATTTTGTTCACATGACTAAAATCTCTGCCAACAATAAAAAATTGTACGTTTTTAACCAAAAGCATGCTTGTTAAAATTAAACATTACAAAATTAGTTGCAATCCTAAAAAGATATGTTTCTAAAATAAAAAAAAATAAATATTTCATACAGAAGAACTAAATTCTTTCTGAAATTGAAATTAATTGCAATTTAGAGCATTGGGCGAAATAATACCTTAATGACCCTTGTTTCAAAACGAGTTGAACGAGTTGTATTTATAATTTATCCTATAAATGGTATTATTTGTTATTAATTGGTGATCAGTTTTGCATGCCTACTTACAGATTTGTACTAGAGCACGTCTTTCTATGTCTTTATCTGTGCATAAGGTTTGGATTTTTTTACACCTACATTCGTATTTTCACTAGTTTAATCATCTTTATGTTTACATACAGAAATGTTCAGACCTGCCAACTTTTAATCCCTTCCATTATCATTTTTCCCAGTGGTATTAAAATGGAATTAAAACTTCAATTTTAAGCAAGCAAATGTGCTGTATTTGAAAAAAATTAAGTTGACAACCATGATAGTAACGCATATTAATATATAAGCTTAATTTTTGTAAGAATAGTGGTGATCAAAATCATTTAAAAATTTAATTTATAAAAGAAAAAATGGTATATATTTACTACCACTTTAAATATGAAAATAAAATCTCCCGCAAAATGCGGGAGAGTTGGCAGGTATGAATGTTCTATGGTATAGTCCCAGGATAGAATTATTCCAGCAAGTTTATTAATTTCAATTGTTATTTTTGGATTGAGTTCGAAATAGGGGTCGTTCTGCTTCTGTCCATCAATTTAAAAATGTCCATCAATAGATAGAAAAAAACAATTGATAAAAAAAAGTTATCCTGCGAAGTATCCTATTATTTGAAAACAGTTTTCAATGGATTAATTGTATGCAGTCAAAGGTAAACAATATGTACCCACAAGTCAAAGGTAAACAATATGTACCCTTGTATTTTGCTGCATATTGTTTATCAAAGGCAACTCAGGGGCATGCTTATCGAGGGCATCGCTCACCGGCAAGGGAAGCACTTGCGTCCTCACCCCGTGTCGGTATACGTCTGCATACTCCGTTGGGGGCTCCATATGTAATGGCACGGACCTTTTATGGTAGGCCCTTACACCAATATCTGTGTATGATATATCTTCAACAACCTGAAATAAAATAAAATATGCATCCAATACATACACTTTATTAAAAGACACAGCCATATACAAATAAGTTAAGTAAATAAAATAATATGTAAATTAAAGTCCAAACGTATTTATATTGTGCACTATTTGTAATATAGTATTATATAGTATTAAAGATCAAAATGCTTAACGCTATTAGAATTTACAAACTAAGTTGATCAGTTGAACTCCTAGTGGTCCATTAACTAATGGGTTTAGGATAAAAATAGTAGGGATAAAACAATAGTTTAGGATAAAAACACTATGTCTTTAATATCAATTTGATATTTGCTAAACTGGGTGCGAGTCATAAATTTAAAACAGTGTTAATGCTAGTTTAAAAGGGTAGGATCAACTAACGATTTTAAGAAATTTTATGGTTTTTATATTTTCAAAATATATTTAAATACTGGAAGAAATATTTGTTTTGCTTTTTTGTCCTCAGACCAGGTCTAGGTAATAAAAACTTTGTGCAACATTTCTTAAGACTTTATTTGCAAATTAAAAGAGTTGTTCGAAATACAAATTTATTTTTATGGTGAAAAAATGGATGAAAAGAGTAATATTTTTGCAATTTTCATTCCGGAAAGTCATTATTTTTTTCCAATGTAGACCTTGAGTAAATTGAAACAGTTCAATTTGTGTAAGAACATTATCTAAATTTATTCAACGCAATCCTTTTTCGATCTGAAATATCTGAGTAAATTGCTTACCACGTTCTTAAAATTGACATGCAATTATTTTTTTAGCATCCCAGAACGTGTTTACATTATTTGGGAAGCGTGATTAAACTTCATAAACTATGAACTTTAGAAACTATAGTTTGTCTGCGGTAAGAACTCCCCTCACCACAAAGTCAGAGCCCGTCCGCTGCTGTGGAAAAAAGAATAGCGCATTTTAGGGAGCACAATGGACCTAGGGCAAACACAATGGACCTCAGAATGCCGACAAGAGTCAAAACCTGTCTTAAACAGTGACCCCATACCCCTACTTGAAATACAATAGTTTTACCTCGCTACCATAGTTACCGCCATGGATCCAGACGAACGGCTAGGGGAGTTCTTACTTTAGTCAAATTATAAGAAGTTTATGATCAGTGTATTATGATGAACTGATGAAAATGCATTAACCCTCCGGGTACGGCACCCGTGATTTGAGCGGGGTATCTGTTTCGTCCCCCACTACGGGTCACGTGAAAGTCACGGGCGAGGAAATTTTCCCCCTGATTTCAATACGGAACCCGCCATTTCCCCGTGTACGACCATCATCCAAAACCATCATCTGATGCTTATTTTCGCTACTAGGTGGCACTAGAGGGTTCGGGAATTTCGCAAATTAGATAGAAAAATTCGTTGAAGGAAGACAGTAACGCCTACTTTTTAATTAACGTTGCATTTCATATCATACTTATAATTTTTGATATTTAGTGGTGAAAAAATTACTTAAAATGAAAAATACTAAACTAAAAGTAACTTAAAAATCAGGACCGGAAAATATAAAAACTGAGCCGAACGCGGAGGGTTAAATAGGTGAAACGAAGCCTGAAGCAATTAAGCTATTCTCAATAAATTGTGTAAAAACAAAAACATAACAAATGAAGCAAAAAATAGAATTTTCATTACTATTGTTAAATCTGACCTACTCTATGGATCTGAGACATAGCACTGCAATACAAAAATAGCATGAAAGTATTTATTGAGAAATATTTAGGAAGAATCTTGCGTATTAAGTGATTCTATAAAATTTGTAATGCAGAAGTCTTTAGAAAAGCAAAACAGAAATCGAATCGAAACAGAAATCGATTGATCTTGAAAATAAAAAACGTAAATTGAAATGGATTGGTCACGTTCCACGTGAACCTGAAAAATATAAAGTAAAATAAGTTTTTGATTGGAACCCTCAGGGCATTAGAAAAAGGGGAAGACCCTAAAAATACCTGGCACTGATGATTGTAAACGAATTGAAAAAATATCTAACCACAAATATAGCGAGATAGAAAACTATGATAGAATCCCTATGCTCCAATTCGAAGTGAAGAAGGATATGTATGTATATATGTGTTATAAGGCAAACTAGTTGAGTTCATCGAAGATAGCAAGTAAGGAGTATTTTAAAGAAAAAAAATTGCAAGTGTTGTTGTAGCTTTTTCAAAACATAAATAAAACTGTATGCGTTTATGTGGGTGCCTTTTAACAAAGTAAAATGTCATGTTTTGCTACAGCTTTCTGAGAAAAAATATTGAAATATTTCATTTTGAGGTTTTCTTTTAATAGGAATAAAACTTCATATGCTGTTGTGGCTTTCTTCCAAAAAGAGTGAAACTCAGTGTGCTTTCTTTTTTAAGTTGAAAAACAAAAACTTTACGTTTCGCGATAGCTTTTTTTTCAACAGAAATAGAATTTCATGCATTGTTGTGGAATTTTCCCTACAAAGCTTCAAGTTCATGCGTTTTTTGCCATTTTCTTTCAACAGAAACAGAGCATCACGTGTTTCAGCATTTTTTTTTCCAACAGCGGAATGTAAAACTGACCCAACGCAGTGATACGTTAAAGCTCTATGTAGTCAGGTAGCATAGCTGTATAAAAAAAATTAATAGAATATTTTATTTTTTAAGAGATATCAGTTATCATAATAGTAGGCATTTTAAAATAATTCAAAACTTTGAGCAATAAGCTATTCACAACTTTGTTGTCAAGTACTTTTATAAATAAATAATAAATTTAAAAGGTATATTAAAAAAGAGCTTTATTTTTTTTTATATAATACACTTATGTCTTCAAATATAAAAAAAAATGCTCTATTTTTTTTCCATTTCAAGTAACTTCAAAACTCCTCTAAGCGAAATTGTTTTTACAACCATAAAACTACCCCTATATCGAAATAAATATTTAATGCCACAGCCATTCAAAGAACGCATATATTCTGTCAGAAAACAAATTCTAGCCAATAAGGATGCGTCAATTTGCTTGGAATATTACAATACTTTACGGAACAGTAAATCCATGACAAAATATATATCGATACAACAGTCTTTGAGACCGCTATTACTATCATCGGTTTTGAATTTTATGTCGTTTGCATACCCTGTTTATTGATTTGTTCAAAATCACAATTGTGTGCAAATGATTGCTATAAAACCGGTGAAAGTAAATCTCTTTATATTAAATTTGTGGAATTCTAGATTCCCCATTTGTTACGTTATTTCTTTTGTATTTTTTTTTGTTCCAAGAAGAAATAAAATTATTAGGCGAGGTACACTGAGAGAAAATGTACTGCCAAAACTATCAGAATATGGTATTTCTGCCCCTTTTAGAATATAAAAAAATTCGGAAATTTTAACTGATGCATATTGGTCAATAAAATATGGTGTTAAATAAAATTCGGTGTTTTATTACTTGTGATAAAATTTTATAAATATGAAAAATTTTGGTAAATTTTTTATGATTCCCAAGAGCATGACATAGAAACCATTCACTTGGAAATGCGTGCAGATAAGAGCTATATTTTTTAATACTAGAATTTCCGACAAACCGTTATTACTTGAATGGAGATATTACCAAATGAATGGTTGGAATGTAGTATATTTTACTTTTCCTATTACAAGAAATATGGCTTTTTTTTAGCAAGAAGTTTCATACTATTCTGTACTGTAATTTTATCATAATTATTTTCTCCGTGTACTTTAAAATATCGAAACGCAACGTTTATGACTACTGATGCCTCTGAACAATAGTCAGTGCGACTTCTTGAGCATAATTAATGATAAAAAGACTGAAAACTGCAGTAAATCTAAACCCTCCTGCATTTTTAGATACACAGCAATTTTTGTATGTAGATCAATTAGAATAAAACTTAAACCTTAATCAACTTAGTAAATATGCCTATTATAGGCTTAATCATCGAAACTGCCTATAGTAGTTTATTCATTTTTATAAACGAAAATATTTGATTAAAAGGAACACTGGCTTTCCAGTTATACATGTACATTAATTTCTTAGATAATTGGATTTCCTTTGCCCTAAAAATAATAATCTTAAATATGCTGAAATGGTCTTGTTGTTTTAAGAAAACTAGGGCACCATATATATACTAAAGTGAGCCTTATACCTAAAACTTCCTGGGGTGTGGGTTGCATACCAAAATACGAAAGGGGCTATCTCCGATCCTTCCTGTCATTTTCAGTATAAGATTAAGTATATACGTTCCTATAAGCACTTAAACCTATAAGCACAAGTTCCTATAAGCACAAGTCATTTTTCAATTCAAGTCATTTTTCGACCAAAAATACTAAATTTTTCGACAAGAGCAACAAAAAAAAAACGAAGGGGGCCAAATAGGCTTTGTCCGACATTCTACTGTTAAATGCCTTAAATAACCCAAGCTCATATACAAGGTCAATACCCCAAGATAATTAATATTTACTCTAAACAAAAAAAAACCCTGCTACATTTCTTTTATTGTACAATGATTTTCCGACTCAAACTTATATATATAGATTATGTGGTTCAATGTAAAATTTTTCAAGAGATCGAATTAACATTATAATTTTAAATTTTTTTATCACGGTCTTAATATGGATTACAGCCCTTAACACTTTCACGTATACCTCTATAATTTTTCTCCAAAAAAAAAATATTCAAAAACACAGATAATGGAAATTTGTATCTTAAAATGAATGCAACAACACATAAATATTAGTTATTGAGATAGAAAAACCATCAGTGATAGTTGAAGAGCAAATTTCTCAAAATGTATTGTTTATGTATGTTAAAGCTGTTTTTCGATGCGCCTGCTTTCACGTGAAATTACGCTTTTCCGATCATAATTAGATTTTGATAATGATTGAACTGTTCTGAAAACTGCTGTGAAATTAAATCCTCATTAACAAATGGAAATTAAAAAATTTTATAATATAATAATTATAGCTGATTACTTTGAAAATGTTTTATGTCAAGAATGAAATGCTTGACATTATGAAATTGTTGACATTATGTTATGTGTATATTGATATTATGTGTTCGTATACGCTGAAAATGAGTAAAAATCAGCTAAATTTAGTTTTTTTTTTTAAAAAAAAAAAAAAGAACTGTAATAAACGTTAAAAATGCTTTTTAGAGAAATGCAATTCTTTATTCCTCAATTTGGTAATTTTATTTTGAAATGAAAACTTTGATGAGAAATTATCATTTTTTTACATATAAACGCATATACATTTAATAATTATTATCTAATTATTCTCATGGAAAAATATTTTATTAAATTATAAGTCTTTTCTTAATTGTTTCTTCATGTAAATTTACAATAAAATGCCAAATTAATAACCAAATTACAGTTTTTTATGGAATATAAATATAATACGTGCTGCACAGAGAAAAAATGTCTGGTTAATTTACGGTACTTTATTTTAAAGATATTTTTAAAATAATCGTATTCCTTGTTGATAAAACCAAAATATACGGTATTTAAACTATTCATTTGGTAATGTTTCCGTTCGTATGATAACAGTTTGCCAGAAATTCAAATTTTCAAAGTAATAACTCTTATTATCACACATTCAGTAAAAAATGGAAAAGTGACTTTGAAGTTGAAAAAATGAGTTAAAAGTGACTTTGAAGTTGAAAAAGTGAGTTAAAAGTGACTTATGAAACCATATTTTATTGTAATTTTTATCACAATTTTTGCGAAAGAATTTAGGTAAAAAATAATGACCTCTTTCTGATGCTCCCATAGAGCCAAAAACACGGTGAATTTCACCATATTCTGGTAGTTTTGACTGTACCTTTTTTCTCTATGTGGTTGGCAAATACTAACTGCTGGAGCTCACGTAATCTTTCAACGGAACCCTAGTGTTCCTAGGAACACCTTATGGGAACCGCTGATATAGACTATAGTATTGGGTTTGTTATTTATATACAAACCAAAGTTAAGTAGTAAATACGACTTTCCTGCAGCAAAATAACCTCACATGCGAAGTCTTCTTTTAAATTATAGATATAGTATTTTTTATGTAAACAAAAAAAAATATTATAACTTACCTCTGAACGACTTTGATCGTTCATTGGTATTAAAGAATCATAGTTATCTTGCTTTTGTTTCAGAAGCTTATACATCTCTTCGTTCATTCTCCTGGTACATTCCAAGTGAATACTTTTAGCATCAGGAGTGTAAACTATAAATGAAAAAAACATATATATTTATAAAATCCATAGTGTTCCGTAATAATCCCCCTTAATATATATTTTTGAATTTTCCATCAATAATGCAGTCTTTCCTGTATCAAAAAAAAAAAAAAAACGATTTATCTGTGCAATTGAATCGGACAATGGTGATTAGCTGCGTAATGGAAATATTTCTGCGCACTGTTACCAAGAGTATTAAAGTTCAGAGGATTTTACAGGTATTCTAAATAATAATTTTTCATTTTCTCTCAGTTTCCTCCGGCAATATAATGCTTTTTATTTTATTTTATAGCCATTGTAGAACAGCCGATCCAAATTTGAGTTTAAGGGCAACTAATGCTCAACTCCATAGTCTTGTCATTTTGAGCCAAATCCAAAAACAAGGGAGCTACTGGATCAAGTATTTGGAGAAATGTTACTTTCGTACAAGACATTTTGATGGAACTAACCTGCATTTGCGTTACATGGATAGGAAAACCACGAAAACCACCCACTGTTAGTCTGATGGAAAGGGGACTCTAACCCATAATCTGTCTACCACCGATGATATCTTAGGATGCATCAGCACTGTAGTCGGTGGAGCTTGGGTCGGAATTCATATCGATTAGCCATCGATGGGAATCGAACCAGATTCACCTCATTAGGTGGCGAGCTCTTCCTAATTGAGGAATTACGCAAAAACTGTTGGATAAATAAGAATAAATATCAGCTCTAAAATCCGCTGTCTATCATATTCGACAAGATTTGGTATATTTTTATGATTGGAAAATAATAATTCAGTTTTTGTTCTTGTTTGTAAGCATTTACAAAATCATAATCAATTTTGGATAAATTGGCCAGATTTTATAATAAATTAGAATAACTGTAAGAGATATAAAATGGGACTGGGATCACTTTTTAGGAAAAGCATCTAATCATTAAATATTTAAATATTCGAATTTTCAATTCTTAATGATTAAAATATAAAAATAAAAAATTATATTGTAAAAATATCAAAAATAAGTTTAAATTGATAATTATTTAAATTTATTAATTTTAGAATAAATTTACACCATTTTAATAGAATTTATTCAAATGAATTATTTTTATTTTTATGTGTTTTATTTCTTTCAATGCATACTTTTTTAAAAAAAATACACCTCTTCATCTTCAGTGTCTAGCCCTATCCTTCTTCAGAAGTTTTTTTTCCTGGCATTACACTTCCAGTCATTATTTTAATTATATTTCTCATGCACAAGTGAAATATATTTTAAACTAAAACTGACGTGCTGAGACATTAATAGCCACCACAATGAACGTCAGAAGATTTGCATAGTTTTTAACTGCAATCGTAACTGAATCTGTCTTTTTACCAATACCAAATATATCGATTATTAAGTAAAAATATTATTACATGTTTATTTAAGTTGTATCAAACTTTTAGACCAACAAAAGAAAAATTATTCGGTAAAAACCCAATAGACGAATAAAGAATAAAGCAGGTCCACAAAAGCGTAATTTTCGTCGTAATGACTCTAAATTATGAGTCCATTATATTTTCGTAAGAAGAACGTCAACAATAGAAAAGCATTAAGTTCAAAATAAAGCTCAAACAACGACTGACGGAGAAATGTTTTGCATATAACGGTATGGAACTAAATAATAGTTAATGACCAAAATGTTTATTTACTGAATAGTCTTGTTTAACGTTTTCTAAAGGTTTTACAAAAGTATTTAAAGAATTTTTTTCTTATGCTTTGCATTAATAGCCTGCATTTAGTAGCTTCCAAAAGAAGATAAAAGCAGTCAATTTACATCACAATACAAACTACTTTTTTTTTAAAAGTTACAGAGAATTTATAAAACATAAAATAGTTCAAAACTTGTTCTAGTCTATTTTCAGCTCAGTTTAACTATCAAAAGTAGATGTTTTATTACTTGTACAACTTTGTAAAAACAATTTTTTTAACTACACTTTATTAAAGTTCCATGTCTGAACCATAATTTATTCTTTTGAGAATATAACAATATTATATGTTTACATTAGGTTTGCAGCAGTTTTTACTTTAAATGTACTTTAAAGCTATGAATTTAGAGGTAAAAAAAATCTGTTTCCTTATGTAACAAACTGAGTTTCATGATGTTGCTGGTTAGGCAAGTTATAAAATTTTGAATAACACATATTATGTAAAATTATACGTCTTTACAAAAATATTTGTTGCCCAAAGTAATGAATTTCAGATTTGGCTATGTATACAACTTATTGAATTGGAATTTTATATCGTAAAAAATTTATTATAATAAAAATAAAAGACGATTTAACATAAAAATATCTAATATTAGAATTAAATAGCTTTATCTTAATTTTTTCTTAAAAAATATTTTTAATAAAGAAATATCTAAAGATTTTTTAAATTAAGATTATGTTTGTAAAATCTAAAAACCTCTAAAAATTTAAATGTTTTAACGATTTTTTACTTCTTTCGTATTTTTAACGATTGAATCCAGCAATCAAGTAATCGGTATTTTTTTTGTAACCTTCTACCCAATGACTACGACGATAAACATTTTCTGATCGATATTACCAGAATTTATCGCGGTATTATTTACAATTTGAAATTATCCTTAATCAGAATTTTTACTTCATTAGAGGATTAACAGTTAATCTCTGTGCTAGATATCATCACAATATTCAATTATTCTCCTATTGCTGACCACATTGTTTTAGATAATCTCCAATTAGAATTATGAAATTAGTCTTCAAATATTTTTCCACAAAAATTCCAATTATTCCAACATTTCTCAATATTCAAATTAGTTTTCAACCAAAAAAAGAACTTACATTGTAATTGTCACTCCATGCTTAACTACAATAAAAGTTTTAATCGTCTTATGACCAACCACTGTAAGCAGAATTTAAGAACATCATAAGATCATAATTAAGATCATAATGGAAATTATTGTCAATTGGGTACTTGCAACTCGAGAAGAAGTGAAATGATTATGCCTAGCCATGTGATTCAAACTAGATTAAATTGGGTACCTGTAAATGATGTCATGCTTGTGTGGTCGAATTTGATTAGCTTCTTAATCAACAAATCTCTCGTTCTACTTGTTTTACTTATGATAACGTCCCTTTCGAGAATACAATTGAAATTTTGATCAGAAATAATCAAATTTTTACTGAAATTCTGCTTCTGCTAAAAACTTAAGTTTCAGTTTTTTTCTGATTTCTAGAGTCAGATTGTACAGCAGAATTACTGCCAAATATATTTAATTAATTACCAATTAAGATACAATTCACTAAATCAAAATAATAATCAGATTTTTGCTGAAATTCTGTTTCTGCTAAAAACTTAAGTTTCAGTGGTTTTCTGATTTCTAGAGTCAGATTGTATCGCAATATTACTGCCAAATATATTTAATTAATAGCCAATTAAAATACCATTCACTTTACGACCAGCTACTGTATCCAATTTCTAATTAGAGATTTGCTCCTATCAACAGTACGAGTTATAATTGTTTCTTGAACGGAAAATGCAAGAAAATGCATCACCAGAACGTTAACATCCAAAACATTTCGTTCACTTCTTGACTAGCTTGAAATTTTAACTATAGTTCTATGTATGATGCCTTGACAAGCTACTTACAGTGCTTTAACTGAAACAAGCAAAGTCATTTGCCCTTTAAAATTTTGAGAACTTCCCATAAACAAACTACCATAGAACACAATTAGAAAGAAGAAAAACAAAGAGAAAATTTAATAAGAATAAATTTGAATAATTTTAAGAAAAAATATTTTTGTTTTTAAGAGACCATTAGAAACTAAAAATACTGGGCACTTTTAAAAATTGAGCACTTTTTATAAATAAATTCACGCTTATAAGTAACTTCTCTGACCATCGAAAACATCACCGTTTCCTGTCTCTTGAAACTTCTATGACTACCTCTTGAAGTTATACACTGAACGCTTTTTTTATTTCATTTATTTATTTATTTATTTTGGACTAAGGAAATAAAAAAAATGTTGGTAACCAAAGAAAAGAAACTAAAGGAAACTCAGAGAAAAGTGCGTTCCCTTTACAATAAGATGACCCAGGTTCGATTCCAACGGTGATTGGTTGATATAAATTCTGCTCTCGGCTCATATTGACCACAGCGCTAACGCGAAATATTATTAGTAGTAGACGGATCAGGGATTAGAATCCCTTTGCTGCAGAGCTAACCGTGAGAGGTTTTTCGTCTACGCGTAACTCAAATGCAGGTTCCATCAAAAGTCCTCCACCAAGGCTAGTTTGACGCAATTTTAGATCCAACTTTGTAGTCGTAAACTCTGAATTGGGTCGGCTGAACAACGCTGGTTATTAATTAAAATACTATTATAATAATATTTTAATATATAAATTATAAATTATAGATATAAATTTTAAATTATAGATATAAATTATAAATTAAAATTTCCCTTTTTCCTTTCTCTAGCTATATTTTTATAGCTATATTTTAGCCTAGTTATATACTTTATACTATAGCCTAGTTATATTTTACCATAGTGACATTGAAATAAATTATGCCACTGGTCCATAACTTTCAAACGTAAGAAATATTTCCTTTCAAAGTGGTAGTATTTATTTGGGTTTTAAATTACCTCTTCAAATTACAAGAGCTTAATTAATTTAAAAATCTGCTCATTAAAAAAATAAGTGAAATTAATTTTAAAAATTTTAAGTTGAATTACGCTTTTTATTTTAATGTGCAGACAAAATTCTGAATTATGATCTGTGAACTGACCACCGGAAGTGAGTTTCGTAAAAATTATTCTAGTACATTCAAACTTATATAAAGCATTCCACTTTTTAAAAAAAAAATTTCTGTAGCTTAAGAGCATCACTCTTTAGTTTAAGAATGTAAAGCGGTTTTAAAACTTATAAACAGTTAATAAGCGAACCGATAAATTTGGGATCTAAATTATAATCATCTTATGCATATGGGTCTCATATGAGGACATATATATTTTTGTTTTATGATGTTATTTAGATTTGTGCATAGAATTTGTGCTATAATTTGCATGCAGTCCTTATTTGGAAACTCCAAACATATATTGAAAACCACAGCAGACGACAGACCATTCAAGATTGTTAAAAGAATATGATCTCTTCGGAAATCTATGGAAGATTCAAGTAAGAAGTGAAAATATAATATTTTGTTTACTTATTTTGGAGGGTATATTACATCACTGGAAAGATTGGCATTACTCTATACCTTTTTATTCAGGGCCCGCGCTAAGGATTTCAAATTATTAGGAAGTAAATTCGCCAAATATCCAAAAAATTCACCAGTTTTTGAAAGTTTTCGCCAAATGCAAATATTAGCAATTTTTTTGACTAGTTTGTTTCCAATGGAAAACTATTTTACGGTAATTTGCTTCAGGTTTATATTACAAGGAACCAATTCTAATTGTTATGCGGCGCATTTACCAAAAATTACTGCAATGGAATAAAAAAATACTGATTTGTTTAGAAAAATTCATTTTGAAGTAATTTTGAGGATCGAGTTAAATATATATTTTTCCTTTCAGCGGAAAAAAAATTATTCACCAATACTTTCGCCAAAATACAATTTTATTCGCCAAATGTGCAATTTTATCGCATTTGGCGAGGTGGTGAATGCTTAGCGCGGTGCTTGCTTACAATTGAAGTTTAAATATCATATTTAGCTTTTCCCTGTTTAAAGTAAGATTGACAAAATATGAAAGCGCGCTATTCCAAATAAATGGCTTAAAAATAATGTGACAAATACATCAATAAGAATTCCTCTTGATTTTTAACACAAAATAATGACGCTAATAAAGCACAAAATCAATAGTGTACAACAATTTTTCCAATTATAAAATCAGTAAAATCTAATTCGACGTAAATGAGATATTTCGAATGATTTTCGAAATAACAAATATTTGCCCAAAATCGCCTGTAAAACTTTTTCTTTTGTTTCTCACATCAAAACACGAAATTCATTAAACGGGATAGTCTTGAGCAATCAATTCCATTCGCCAACAATACAACAATCATCAACATAGTTTAGATTTCTCTAAAATGCTAAATCAATTTTGAAAAGCTCCAACTAGTTCTGTTTCAAATCTAACTTAATTAGGTCCTATTTTCTAGGAAACTATTGTCTCCCACGTGCCCCGCAGTCGAATGCAAATTTCTATTGTTGGAATTATTTGCTCCGGGTTGTATGCCAGAAGGTAGTACCAAGGCATAATTTAATGACCATATTTAACTTCAGTATAGGCATTTTAGAGAATTTGTTAAATCATACAGATAGGACTTAACTTCCAAAATCGATATCCACCTCATCGAGAACCAATATACTGCTTTATCGATTGCTATATTTCACTTTGTTATGTACTATCTGGCTGATTCGGAATAATTTTCAGATGAATTATTGCTAAGGGATATGATTAAAACATGAATGCATAGTTCTAATTTGTGTTCCATTTCATAATAACTATCAACTAAATTGCTGAAACTTCTATTAAATTTTTATAACTTTCTTGAACCAGTGAATTTAAATACCTTGGTGATTCGGAAATGCGAGTTATCAGATGCGTTAAAATTGTTAATAAAATATTAACTGGGCAACTGGCAAAGATTTATAATGGTAAATAGATTGGCAATGTTATTACATTTTTAATATGGATGTTTAAACTGATAAATTAATTCCTTAGACGTGAAATGCAAGATCTAATTCTTTAATGTTCTTAAAATTTTAATGCTTTATAGTGTGTTGCCAATTAATTTCATATTTTAGATATTAACTAAACATTGAATGCAAATAAATATGAATTATAATTTTAAATAAGTTGGCCTAGGATGTTTACGTTTTGGCCGTATCTGGTTTGTTTCTAAATTTCAAATTTTAATGAAAATTTTAAATGTTAATGTTTTTTGACATGGTAGTATGTTTTAAGGTACTAAATTGGTATAATTAACTTTCCATATTTAACTTCAGAATATGCCTTTTCGAGAGATTTTTAAATTATTAAAGAAGAACTCAAGTTCCAAAACGCTCCTCTTTCAGAATTAATAAACTTTCTTAATATTGGTTGCATTGTTTCATTCTGTTATTGTTCTGCCTGACTAAAATAAAAAAAACTTTCAGGTGAATTTTGCTTAGGGCTGCAATTTAAACAATACAACATGGTTTTCGTTGCATTATTCATGTCTATAGTCGCGGCACAAAATTATCTTGTTTATTTAGGAATGTTAGTTACCAGATACGTTAAAACTTCAAACGAAATATTTTAACTGTAATCAGCTAACATGTTTAATAATAAGTATATTTGCGCTGCTCCTTTGCTTATGTGGATATTAAAAATGATATAACCTTTCAATATGTATGTGTTGCAAATTTGATATACACGTATGATGCTTTTTTTTTAAAGTTTTTTTTTTCAATTTCATTTTTAAGCAATTATTTAATTTATTAATTCTGAATCAAAATTTTAGGATTTACACATACGCATGAAATAAACATTATCTATGAGACCTGTGCATTGCTCAAGCAACTTTCCAACCTTTTCCGCCAGTTTCTTAGAATATATTACCTAAACATTATTTAGTGACTTGATTTAACATTTGTCATAGGCAGTTTTGAGAAATTAATAAATTGTATAGGTAAAACTTAGCTTCGAAAATCAATGTATATCCACCCCTCAACACAAATCGATATGCTGCTTTAATATCGATTCTCACAGTACGTTATAATATCAGAACAATTTTCGGTTGAATTATTGCTAAAGGGTATGATTAAAACATGCATAAATGCTCTAAATCAACATGCCATCTCACTATATAAATATAGGGTGGTTAAAATTAAACTGACAGTACCATGGTTCTACTGAGCAGATGTCGATGAAACTTCAAATACATCTTATGTAGAACATGTGATCGAGGTTTCCGACGAAAAAGAATTGTTTGAAGTTTTTTCAATAGATGGCGCGGTACTGTAAAAATCATGTACAGAAAATGAAAACCGTATGCAATTTCTCAATAAAAGTGATGCGTATTGAAATCATTTGTTTGGTTTTTGAACATGCCGCTCGACAAGACGGAACGCGCATTGATTTCAAAACTCTTTAATCATATTAAGAGCAATGCTTTTGCAGCAATTCGTTCTTACAGGCGGATGTTGATGAAGCTGTGGTAATCACATAGAGCTTAATATGTGTAAATAAATAAAATGTAATGCAACTTGGTTTTTTTTCTTGTTACTGCGTCACCTGTAGGAAAAATTTCGAACTATTTTTTTTTCTTCGGAAAAACATGGCAGCATGATCTGCATAATTTGTACTTAGAATTTCATCCAGATTCATTCCGTAGAACTGTAGTTACGGGTTTCTGAGTACTGTCAATTTTTAAAACTCATCGATTATTTGGAAACGTGATAACTATTAACAAAATATTAACTATATCTGAAAAACACTGTAACAGTAATTGTCTTCCAATTTTGCAACACTTAATAGTAATATACAAGCAATTCCAACAATAGTGATCAGGTCGAAGTGTTCAAACTGTCCAAGGTGAAAAAAATATTAGATGCATTTTTAAATTTCATGCAATGGAACGCGCCAAAAATTTTAAAAGCATTCCAAAATATAATGACAAATTATAAAACATTACAAGCTTATAAAAAGGTTATGCTGTGAAATATAAACCCATAATGAGATTTAAATTATATTGTAAATTGCAATGATAACAGAGTTTTTAAAAAAAAACTAATAAAATATTATGCGATGTTAAAACTTAACGAACTTGAACTGACTCGAGAATTAAATGATTTTGGGGAGCACTAATTTTATAATGAAGCTGACCAATAGCCAACTTAGTGCTCTCAAAGCTAGGGATAAATAAAGTTAAAAAAAGGGATGCTTCGTCAAGCATTTCAATTGACGAAACTTGTCAACAATATAATAAGCCAACGGTTTATCAAACTAATAATTATTCTCAGTTTGAAGTGTTTTTTTTTATTTTAAAACTTTTTATTTTATTTTTTGGTATTTATTTATTTATTCTGTTAGCATATACTGTTACTACTTTAAATGAGTCACCCTCTGCCGTTTTTTGTGTACATCAAATGTAATGTGGTGGTGGCTTAAAAACCATAAAAATCAACACATCGTTGAGGAGAGGCATACGCAGGGACTGCGGAATCGGGGGAGGGGGTAGAGGGGGCTTTAGCCATCTCACTTTTTATAAAAGGTGACACACCCTAATCTAAAATTACAATTTTTCACACACACACACACACATATATATATATATATATATATATATATATATATATATATATATATATATATATATATATATATATATATATATATATATATATATATATATATATATATATATATATATATATATATATATATATATATATATATATATATATATATATATATATATATATATATATATATATATATATATATATATATATATATATATATATATATATATATATATATATATATATATATATATAAGAGAGAGAGCCCCGCCATTCTTGAAATGCTTCACTGGGGATATGGATTTCATGGGATTACTACACCATAGGATTTCTTATCTTAATTGCTACAGTGCAGTGTTCCCCGCTTTATCTTGTCTTATTTTCAGGTCACCACTTAGGGTGATTTTAAGCCGTCGCTAAAAGTCAAGTACTGTATCTCTCGTGAACTGTTAACTGGACTGATGATTGCTAACGGTGTATTACCCATTATATTGCTTACATAAAAAAGGAATACAATAAACCATAAAAGTAGTTGAACAAACTTGTAGATAAGGTACTCGTTCATGCACAAATACACATCTTATATCAATAATTATAATTAAATTGAAGCTGAACAGATCTTCAGTAACTACCAAAAAGACTAGAACTCGGATTTGCATGTAGATTCTATTTCAATATTTAATACACAAATCTCAATTAAAACATTCTCCTGAGAAACGATAACATGTTCTCACGATCCAAATACAATATATTTTCAACAAAGTAGAAAACTAGTCGATTAGCACACTTGAACGTATGATGCATAGCACATTATAAAAAAAAAACATAGTTACAATGCTACGAGTCTATTTACTGATAATCACGTGTAAAGATGCATAATTTCATTCAATAATAATCCTCTAATCAAAGCTAACAAACTGTAATTATCGAAACAAATAAAAAATTCTCGCATCGCTGCTTACTAAAGAGAATTCGTTTTCGTTTTGTTGCCATTGCTCTCTTTGTAATGAGATCCAAAAGAAAGGCTCACCTTCTAGAATAGCATACCTGACGAAAGAACTGAAATGAAGTAATGCATCAAGTTGATAGATGACTCCATTAGTGGCACTGAGTTAATGGTGAGAGCGAGCAGATGTACCACACCTGCTCAGTTATTGTAGTGCTTTTCTGGACAAAGCAACGACATTCTTTGCTAAAGCTAGAACATTAATTAGCACAGGTGTTCACGGAGGTTGTTTATACACCATAAAAGACACTTAATTTAAAAGCTGTTGCAGTTCGGGAGAAATTGCTTAATTTGATATCCAAATTGTTCTAATTAATAATAAATTTTCATTTAAAAAATCGTTTTGATTAGTTGCATCAAACAGAATTAAAGTAAATTGCAAATGAAGAGTAAAGGCCTTTTTTATGATGAGTATAACATTTGTAAACGACTGACGAATTAATAAACAAATTGCCAATGCTGAAACATCAATTAGTGAATTATTAATTATGTTAATAGTGATAATCTGAACACCTGCTGATAAAGGTGCTCTGAAGTACATGGTAACGAAAATAACACCGAATATTATTTCTTGATAAAGAAATCAAATCAATGGTGGTATCTTTTGTTTGAGTTCGAGATATTGAGACTGCTGTATTTAAATGAAAGTAACTTAACGAGTTATATTTATGAACTTTGTAATAAAAGTTTAGGTATCTTTATTAGAATTGTATGAAATAAATTAGTATAACTGTATTATTAATTAAGGATACATTGTTTTACTTAAAACACATTTTATTTTTTATATGATTAACAGTTATTTAGATTTTACAAAATCCGCTTAATATATAAAAAATATTTATTTATTGTATTAGTTTAAGTCAAATTGTGGAATAAAAAAAATTTAATAAAATCAAAATTCAACATCAAAATTTCAAAAGATTTTATATACCTCAAATTATTTTCTAATGCTTCAAACGTATTTCAATTTCTTTGAATCTTGATCAAGTTTTATAAAACTTTCCTGCTATGCATACTTTCTATTGGAATTGCATAGCAAAAGTTTAAATAGTAAATTACTAGAATTTTTTTATTAATTTAAACTATATTATTTTGAACAAAAAAAAATACAAAAACTAAGCAAAACTGGCAAAATAGTTTGAGTTACAAAATTACAAAAAAAAGCCCATTTTCGAACTCTTTATTTTAAAAAAAAAAATAAACCGTCATTTTTCCTCAATTTTTGCATTTTGCAGTTTATAATTACATATTTTCAAACGATGTGTATGCATTTGTGTATCTTGTAATTCAAAATTTTTCTTAAAAGTCAGGGAAGAAAATAATAAATTACCAAATGTAAATGAAATAATAATAATAAAATTATAAACGAAATTCATACTTGTATTTAAAATTTCTTTGATTCTCCTAAGTTTTGAAATATAGAGAAATGTGAAAACAGTGAAATTGGCATAAAGAGGCCTAGCTTCCCCCCTCCCTCCCGTGACTAAAACTATTAGAACAATCTATTCCAGATTACCCCATGTTTGTCCCTATCCATATTCTAAATACACCGAAAAAAAAGGTATGTTTACTCAGAGAAAATTCCGTTTTGTGTCTTTTTTGAAACTTAATTAAAAGTTACCATTAATTAAATAGCATATTTGAAGACTTCCCTTTGAAATATTAAATCAGTTTTTTGAACGTTGAAATCTGATCATTAGAACAAAAGTTATTCAGAGTAATATTTTTTTGACACGTTGCAGGTCTGTATGTTTTTAAATGACTTCCGGAGACGAACTTCGAACTCGAATTTTATAAGAAGCTCCCATGTACCCATTTTTTCAAGCAATTGTTTCAGACTAAATTTTTTCTTAATATTCAAATACGGAATTGATATTAAGTACGTCAGCCATACGCACTGTGACCCACAAGTGATCTAAGAACAACATAAAATTTGGGGCAGAGGAGAGATCAGAATTCCGGACTACGTCAAAGAATGCTAGTTCACACCTCAAAATCTCATGAGACTATCTGCGACTAAAACAATAACAGTTTTTCGAACCAAGAAAAACCAGTTTTGTTTTTTAAAAAATATTTGGAACACATTCAGCTAACCCTACATTTAGGGAACACAGAATAAAAGAAAAACAATTTTCAATGTGAAATAGAACTATCAAAAAATATATATTTAAAAAAATAAAATTAAAAAAGCTTAAAATTGATTGTAAAATAAATGATTATGTAGTATAAAGTAATAGAAAAATTTACGGCATGGATTCCGAAAATTGTTTCAAAATATTTTCTATCAATTTTTTTCTTCTAATTCTCGCAACAAATGAAGTCAAATGATTTCTCACTTGGCTGAATTAGTCAATTTTTCACTTTCCTATTTGTTCGACAAATACTTCCTATCTTTCATTCTGCCACAACCCCGCTGTCAGACTGCCCAAGAAGTTTGACAGCTATCCAATCTCATCTAACCATCGAATTTTTTTATTAGGTAGAATTTTCTTTTGCGCTACACCCTCATACAATTGAGATTGCACTGAAAGAGGATTTTTTCCCGACTTCGGGAAAACGTTATCCCTGATTTGAAGAAGGAAATGACTGAGAAAGAGCAATATCGATGACTTTTGAGGGTGAGTGTTTTCTCCCATGCCCGGAAGGACTGGCTTGCTTCACGATCTTATTTACGGTGTCGGACGCAAATAAGCTTTGCAAGCAATTTGCCGCAATATTTGCTATTTTTAGGAAGATTTCTGCGCTGAAGTCATTCGAAGGAAAAAAATAGCACAGTTCCATACTGTTTTTTACCATATTTTATTATTTGTATGTTTTAAGTCGCAATGTTTTTTATTTATTTATTTGCGTTGTTTTTAAATTACTTAAATCTACAGAGTTGCTAACATAGAACAAAGGCTTATTAAATAGTAAGAAATATTAAATTGAGCGACAGCACAAAAATATTAATAAAGAAATATCTTCACGAGTTAAAGAAGGAAATTTACAGTTCAAAAAAAGTTTTTAGGATCATATTCTGACGTTGCAAAAATATGCAACGCCTACAATTACATCGAGCCGACCAGGTGGCCGAGTCGTTAGCGTGTCTGACTGAGGAGCCGATGTTTGCGGGTTCGAATCCTGCTCAGGGCATGGATGTTTCTTTCTCTCTGTATTCTATGTCCTTTCCCCTTTGTGTGAATATGACCCGCCCTTTAAACGGTTTTGTTGTTGTGTGACGCGGGCGACGCTGCTCCATCGCAGTGATTTCTCTACAGGTTCCCACTGGGCAACGAGAAGAGAGTAGCAGTTCTGGCATTAAGATGCCAATGGGACAATACATCCCAAATGCCGGCCATAAAAAAAATTACATCGATGATTATGTTACATATGAGAATGTTCTGATGATGTGCAGGATCAGCAGCTCAATACAGGATATCATCAAGCAATAGACGAAGACAATGCAGAAAAATGATACACAGCACCATCATAGATTTATTTAAAGAAATAGACAGCGATACTGATCTCCCGGACTTCACCTACGCTACCAACTTCCCTGTTGTACATGTGGTAAATTTAAACGCGATGAAAAATCCATTGATTTTACCGCAAACTGGATTCCGTACACTATAACTCAGACGGAGAAAGTGTAATATATCTAAACAGTCTCGATTAAATCTCGACCAATTTGCAATCTTGACCATAGCCATACAAGTCAAACACGATCTCTACTATACTGCTTGCATTATTTGCAGGCAAATAGCATAGAAGCGAAGTACACAGAATTGTAAGCAATATTACCCTTCCGCCACATTGAGTCGTGCTAATGTTTATTGCAAGTTGAGACATTTAAAATAATTACGAAGTGTTCCCTGTTTTTGTTACATTGCTTAAGTCATTTAGAGGAACTGTAAAATTAAATGCTGCGTCTAGAACTCATAAATTTAATTGTGATCATATTTATATCACACATATTTAGATCACATAAAAATAAAAGAAAAATAATCTTTTGATGTCAAAGCAATTTTGATTAAGTATTTAGGCATTGAATGTATAATTTAATTGCACTACGACAGATAGTGACATAACTGCATTAAAGTCAATGTAGACTTTTAAAAAGTCTTGAAAGTTTCGATTTTTCTTGTATAATTCTTTCAAGTAGTGGTTTATGGTAAATAGTTTATCATAAAATATTGGCATCATGAGAAATAAAAACCATAAAAAGAAAAAAAAACTATAAAAATAATTACAGCCTTCAACGAAGGAAATTTCGAAAATTAATTTCCTAACTGTTTATTTTATTTCTAAAATGTTTGTTTTTCTATAAAAAAATTTAAAAATAATAAAAATAATTACAGCCTTCAACGAAGGAAATTTCGAAAATTAATTTCGTAACTGTTTATTTTATTTCTAAACCATTTGTTTTTTTGTAAGTTCAAAATTCGAGATTCAAAAGCGATTTCCTCATGGTTGTAAAATTTAAATCCAATCACCTCTTTCATAGAATGACTAGATTAAAAAATTGAG
This sequence comes from Parasteatoda tepidariorum, assembly GCF_982258835.1. Classification (NCBI taxonomy): domain Eukaryota; kingdom Metazoa; phylum Arthropoda; class Arachnida; order Araneae; family Theridiidae; genus Parasteatoda; species Parasteatoda tepidariorum. The sequence continues at coordinate 86,699,715 of NC_141759.1, read as the reverse complement.
GTTTCATAATTCCAATCTGTAAAGTTTTAAGGCAAATTTTTATGAAAAACACTCGAAAGTTTCGTGCATTCTCTGGAAAGACAAAAAGCTTAAGTCCAACATGCTACAGCAGAAATTTGAAAAATTATTTTTAATTTCTATAAAAAGTGATATTTAATTTTCTGCGTTTTAAATAGCACAATATTTTTAGCTATGTCCTTTGCAAGAAATTTATCAACCAAAAATAATTTAATATCAAAACATTTATTAATGTAAGCTATTCAATTTTATTATCTAACACAAATAGTTACTTATCAAACAATGTATCGGAATGAACAATATTTTATGTCGGTGATAGTTAATAAATGAAGCTTCACTTGTTATTGAATATCGAGCCTTGTTTGCTGCCAAAAATGATGGATTACGCAGGAAGACTTAAATCCAAATCAACAGATATTGATTTTGTCGCCCACAAATCACTCGCATGAGGTGTCAATTTTCAAATTAGTTCCAAAACTGCCAAGAGGAGTATTTGGCGCATAAATAATATCGCCGAACCGTAAACTTGAACCCCTTTTATGAAGAACTTGACAAATGTACCTTCTCGCAGTCTCAAGCAAGCCTTTTGTTTCGCCAATAGGTGCAAATTGCAGCCATAAATATTTGGTCCTATCAGTTTTCAAGCAATTATTGGTATTGTTCATTGCACCATTCCAAAGTGCTCTGATCTCTTGGTGTGATGGGTGCATTTTATCTCCTCAGGCAAATTTAAGAGGGAGAGATATTGCTGGGATAGAATTATCGCTCTCTGCATTGAAAAAGGAGTATTTCAATACTTTGAAGAGTTTGTTATTTATGGTTTTAGATAGTACTTTAGATAAACTATTTTGAGAAGTCCGTATATCTTTCAATTGTTCTGAAAGGAGAGTAGAATTAGTTCTAGAAACTTTATCGACATTTTTATGAGTACATCTATATACAGTTCATAAATGCGGTATGTGTCATCTTTAAAGAGTGAATTCAAGTTGGTTAATTATTGTTATATTTAGACCATCATGAACAAAGTATCAAATCGTTAAAAAATATAATTTTTTGAGGTATGAATTGACAATTACAAAGTTTATTGGTTAAACATTTAGTTAATGCTGAAGTTATATGAAAAAAATGAAATTTCAATTGAGATAAACGTATTGTTTTCTGCTTTCTTCTTTTTTTTCAGAATAAATGGAAGGTGCTTTGTAAATCTTAATTTAAACATAGCACGATTTTTTAATTTATTTACTAGACTTTTGCTAGAAGATTACTATGTTGTTTCTGTTTAACTTACTTAAACAAATGTACACAAAAAAATGAAAAATATAAAGTATGCTGTTATTTTTTGATTTATTTAATGTTGAAAACACAGTATGTTAAATTTTTCCTTTTTTTAAAAATTTAACTTCTTTAAAAAACATGATGAAGCAGTGACAAAATCAACGTAAATAACCATTTTTCCTTTTTTTTTTCGTTTCCAATGATAAATAAATTTTAGGTTCATATTATGCCCAACTAGTGAGACACATAGAACGTCTGATTTTTAAATTTAGTTAACGGTAAAAACATACAAAAAATTTAGAGTGCAATGTTGTTAATGCAATAATTTTTTTACATATTTTAACAACACAAATTATTTCACATTAGTTTTACATTTTATTCAAAATTGCTGGAATTATTAAAAGAATATTTTGAAAAGGATTAAGATGTAGCAAATTGATAGGAATAATATGCAGGTGGTATTAGTTTATAGATTAATGTTAAGAGACCCTAACATACATCATGTTTTCAGAAAAATGTTTTCAATAGGTTTGCAAAAATCGTATTAGATTTTTCCATTAGCTTGTAGACCAATAATTCAAAAAAAATTGTTCAATTTTTTAATTGAAATTTATTTATGCATCACAGAATAAAAAAAATTGGTTTAAGTGAATATGAATTAAATGAATTAAATAATAAAGCTCTCTGATTTTTTTTTTCAAAGTATATCCATTAATTGTTTGAAGAAAAATGATTTATTTTTAATTATACATTTTTATAATTAATTAGTGATATAAAATTAATCTTTATTTTATCTTTAATAGTCTATAGAAACTCAAAGAAGTATAAATTGTATTTTTTGCATAAAAACATTAATAATACCAATTAAATTTAAGTTTAAAGACACTTATCACAGTGACATTATTTACACTAAAAAGATTCTAATGCTTGAAATTTTTTTAGTTTTTTTATTCCTTTAGCAATACTTTATCGGTGTCCATTAATCTACGACTGATATAAGAAAGTCTTCATCTTTTGGAAGAAATAAACATTGCGTGCTCGAAAAGTTTTAGAAAAGAACTATTCGAACTAAAGATGTACACTTATCGCTTTCAGAGACATCTGTGACTGTACATTTTATGCTCAATTACAGGATATACTTAGGAAAAGGAAGCATAATTCTCCGGAAGTGCATGAAAGAAAAAGTATTGACGACTTTTTTTTTGGTAAATGCAAACGATATCATCGAGATTTGTTTCCTTGCAGATGAACCGATCGAAGTTCATTTTATCGCTTAACCCCACTTTGAATATCGATGAAAAGATTATACATTGTAATTTCAACTCGGGATTTGCTTTTTGACCATTTTTTAAAACTTCTATTTTTTTATTGAACACTGTACATTGGTTTGAGACCTATTGATTGGCTGAAAATTAATGGAGTTTGCATTAAAAAGTTCTTTTATGACAATGTCAATATTAGGAAAATTTGCATGTTATTTTGTAAATCCATGTTCAATTCATGTTACATGTCAAAGATGTACATTTGTAATGCGTGCATATCTATTGTATTATAAATTAAATATTATATACTATAGTAAATATGAATAATTTTTAGTGAATATTTTTTTCTCTTTTTGATAGTTGCTGAGGAATCATTCAAATATTACATAATCATATAATTAAGGTAAGGGAATACGATTTGCTTACTTTTGATGACAAGAAAGAAAAGGGTACGAGGCGGTCTTAAGTAAAGCAATATATTTTTTTTAATGGAAAAATTATTGTTCATTGCAAAAATATTTAAATCATGAAAAACAATTACAATTTTAAAATAAAGGTCTAACATAAGCATAGAAGAGGTCATTCGGTGGTTTGCTTAGCTTTCCCGCTTAGAACAAAGAGGAGCAAAATCGTCGAAAATACGCTCACGAAGAGTTTTTACAGCCCATGGTTGTACAGCCCATGTTACAGCCCATGTTACAGCCCATGGTTTTACAGCCCATGGACATGTAAATGGTTGCTAAGACGTCAGGACATAAAATAATCAACAAACAATTATGCAATATTTCATTTCAGTTATTTAAAATCAGAGAATATTGATACTAATTAAGCAAGATCAATAGAGATGCTCTGCCATTTACTGCCGAATTTAGATGCAAATATATTATGCAAACGCATCTTCAACCAGAAACAAATGCTGGGAAAAATAAATCGAATGCTAAAATGGACCAAAACCGGTTTGACAAATTTCTGTAAATACGCAAAATTAATTGATTTTTGATCTAACAATCCTTTTTAGAGCTTCGACAGAACACCATCCCAGACTGACCGAGCCGCGAAGCGGTGGCTCAGTTTCGACTATATACCTGACATGACTGCCTAGCCGCGAGCCTGATCCCTATTGTTCTCTGTGCAAGAGCCAAGCTGTTTTGGGTGGCGGTCACATCCTGCGCTGAAGGGCCCTCCGCGGGTCGACGTCTACCGAGCGATATTGGGAAGCGAGAGCGCTCCTGAGAAATGACTTTTTACTTTCTTGTTTTTTTCCTGTGTTTTTGCCTTTGAACATGTCAATTCACCTCCGCCATTTGAAATAAATAAATAAATGTCATGAATTATCATTATATTGAGAAATGGAAAAAAATACTTAAGACAGTTCTGTATACTGACTGCTTCTGCATTTTTAGAATTTGCCCCACCCTTTTAAAATTGCTTGTGAATGTTTGGAACACAAGTAATTTTATTGCGTCTCAACTTTTATGTCTTAGTGTGATCTAATTTCTAAATACAACAAAATTTTAAAGTAAATTTGGTTGCGCCATTTTTTAGTTAAGCCTTCATGATATTATATAGGCTATAGTTTGCTATATATATGGGCTATAGTCATAGGCTATAGTTGGCCTAAAGCAAGTTCATGTTTGTCAAAAGTAAATAAAATATAGTCGAGTTAGCTTATAACTAGTGCAAATGATAATATTTGCTCGTTACAACTAAATGCACTCAAAAAACGGGTTCGAGAACAATCATAAGCACTCATACATGCTTATTATTCGACAGTATTTCCAGTAAATTAAGACTCGTTATAAGCGCGTTTAATTGCAAATTAGAATTAAAATTACATTTATTTTTTGTGTGTTTTCTCGCAACTTTAAAAACTTATAAAATCTACTACATTTAGAAATACTAATACTTCCATTCGAACGAACTAATACATATCGCGTAAATTAAAGAGCTCCCATTACAGTCTGCTGTGAGCAAGGGGGTTAATAGTTGCGAGGGGTCCACAATTACATGACCAACGACCATAGTAGTGGCAATGTGGTCAGTGTTCTTTTCTGAGATTAAATAGAATTAAAGAAAAATGTCTTATAAGCTCTATAGGTAAAAATAAAGCGTAGAAAAAAATTAGAGAGAAAAAAAAGAAAGAAGTGAAACACTTTCATAACAGTTGTCAGCCAAGACGGTCATAGAAGCCTTAAATTTAAGAATAATTACAAAGTGGTCAACTTGGCGCATCGGGCGCCTCGCCTTTGCTTTGCAGAAAAGCTAGTAACTAGTATTCTGAAATTCATCTATTGGAAGTGTGGAAAAAAAAGTTTAAAAAAATAATTGAAGTTTAGTACTTTCGTAACAGTCAGCCTAGACTGTCATGGAAGTTAAGCCTTCATAAATTTAAGAATAATTACAAAATGGTCAACTTGGCGCATCGGGCGCCTCGCCTAGTTACTAGCAGAAAAGCTAGTAAGTAGTATTCTGAGATTCATGTATCATCGGAAACGTAGAAAAAACAGTTTGAACTGAAGAAATAACTGATGTTAAGTACTTTCGTAACAGTCAGCCTAGACTGTCATGGAAGTTAAGCCTCTGTAATTTTAAGGTCTAAATGAGGTCAACTTAGCACATCGGACGCCTTTACTTTGCGCAGAAGCACGTATCCGTTGCTTGACATTCATCAGTCTAAAGCGTAGAAGAAATAAAAAGAAGTTACGAGCTTTCGTACCAGCCAGTTGTCGGCCAAGCTGGTCATGGAAGTAAAATCTCTATAATTTTAAGAATGATGACAAAATGGTAATCTTGGCGCCTTTACTTTACAAATTTGCTGGTATCCATCGATCTGAAATTCATCGATCGATAGTGTAAAAAAAAATACAGAAAAAGAAGTTAAACGTTTTTAAAGCAACCAGTTGTCTACCAAGCATCCATGAAAGAAAAATCTTTATAATTTTTAGAATGACGAGAAAAGGGTCAACTTGGCGCATCGGACGCCTTAACCTTGCAGAGTTGCTGGTATTAATCGATTTAAAATTCCTCTATCGATAGCTTAAAAAATAAATAAATAAAATTAAAAGAAAGAAGTTAAGCATTTTCGAGACAGCCGGTTTACGACCAAGCCAGTCATGGAAGTTAAGCCTCCAAAATTTTAAAAATGACGACGAAGTGTTCACTTGGCTCATCGGACTCTTTTACTTTGCAGACAGAAAAACGTCACAAAATGTAGCGAATTAAGTTATTTTGTAGATATTTATAAATAAAAGATATTGTGTAAATTTATTTTATCTTTAGGAAGATGTTTTATTTAACTTGTGAACGCTTTGTTCCTTATGGAAATAAGGCATGGAATCGATTATTTGAATAAAATAATTTGTAAGAAAAAGGAATTCGGATATTTATTTTAAGTAACTCTGAATACGCTTGCTTCAATAAAAATTCGCAAGTACGAAAAAAAACTCAATTCGATAAACACTCCTTTTTAAAGAGATTAGTTTGAAAAATAACAACAGGATTTCAGAGAAAAGGCGCAACTCTTAATACCTATACGAAGCTATACTTTCAACAACAAAACTTAAATAAAATCAATGAACAGGATAAGGAATAAATTTAAAAATAAATAAGTAAATATTCAAAATGAAATTTTGTTTTCAACACAGGAACTTAATTAAATAAAAAAATAAACAAAATGTTGAGCAAGAACATGTTTAAAAGAAAGCGAAACAAGAAAAAAAAATTTCATTTTTACTAAGACTAGCAAATAATTCGTTTTCATTTCCCAGATGGAGCCACCGTCGATTTAAAAAACAGTAAAGTAGAGAAAGTGCAAATTGATTTTTACCTTGGCTGTCAGCTGGTATGACATCGGGGCTCTCAATCGTTGAATCTATAGATTCTTCTTTATAATTTTGGATCGGGATTTCGCATCTAGGAAGAAAGAATAAAAACATTAGTCTTTTGCAGGATTCTCTCTAAAGTGTATTTACTTTTATCTTTAGTTACATTAGAAAAGTCGAACAAATATTGATCTTGCGAAGCAAAGCCTTTTAAATCAAATCCGGTTGATAATTATTTTTATTCTTTAAAAAGCGCCTTTCCTGTTTAAGATGTTTTTTTAAAGAATAAATTAGTAGCACCTATCACATTTTTGGTTCTGAAAGATAAATATTTTTCTTTAACAACGAAACAGTAAATTAAAGACTCGTTCTGAAACAAATAGAGATGAATTTATTTATTTCCTTTTATGTATTTATTTTTATTTAATAAAATAAAGTATAAATGTTTCCTTTAGGAGAAGTGATGATTTACATTCGATAGCATTTTTATGAAAATGCTGATTATGATTATCGATTATGAATTAAAAAAAAAAATACTGAAAATCTTTTGGTAAATTAAATTACATTTATTTCGTAAATATGATTTAATTATTATTAATATTACTATTTCTTTTATATAATTACTGCTATTTAATTATAATTTCGCCTTATAAGGTAAATGACATTATATTTTTTTCGTCTTCTATATTTATTTTAATTTAATAAAATAAGCTATAAATGTTTTCCTTAGTAGCAGTGATCATTGACATTCGATAGCAATTTTTAAAAAAATGTTGATTATGATAACCGATTACGAATTTAAAAAAAAAAAAATACTAGGTAAATCAAATTATACTTATTTCGTAAATATAATTTAATTATTATTACTATTAATTTTTAATAAGTACTGTTATTTAATTAAAATTATTATAAATTCCTATTATTAGGCAAATTAAATTATATTTATTTCATTCTATATATTTATTTTTATTTAATAAAATTAACCATAAATGTATTCTTTAATAACAATAATAATTTACATTTGATAGCATTTTTTTGAAAATGTTGATTATGATTATCGATCATGAATTGAAAATAATACTAAAAATTATTGGGTAAATTAAATGCAACAACTGAAATAAATAAATAAATACAAGAAAAAGTAAAACATAGGAAGACTTTTACAAAATCGAAAGTGAAATACTTTTGATAAATAATAATGATAATATTTAACTAAAATAACAACAATTGTTTACTTTCTACAAACAATTGCTTAAAACGAACTGCTGCTGAAAACATAGCTTGCAAGAGACCGTTATCTTGCATAAGCATGAAACCGCTATCATGCTTATGCAAGATAGCGGTAGTGCAAATTATTACAATTAGCACTACCACTATCTTGCATAAAACTAAAAAACATGAGCCACAACAGCTAAATAAGTTAAAAAAATTCCAATATTTTTTTATTACCACATATTGCCCTTACCGGTTACTTTTTATTATTATATTAACCAAAACACGCTTTTAGAAAATTCAACTCATCAAAAGAAGATTAACTATAGTAATATTTTTCATGACTTTCCCTAAGTTGCCAAAATTTATTACTATTTTTTTTCCCATTGATTTTGCATATTAGTGAAATTCATTTTACTTTCAATTTAAAATATTTTTCATGTACATGGAAAAACTTTTCAAAACTTTAAATTATACTATATACTTCAACTTTAACTGTATCCGAATAATACTATATGTTGTATTCTAATACTTTAACTATATATATCTAAAATAAACACGTAGTTTCAAATAATTTTCAAACTATTAATTTAGTGTTGTCACTCAACATTGATTTTATCTTGGCTTACTAGATTTACTTTTTCAAAGAAAAAAAAATGAAAAGAAAAAAAATACAATTGACTCTTTTTACAATTCACTGATGCTAACTTTTAAATATCAGAAAACATATAATGGTCCACATTTTAGTTTTTAGTTCTGAAATATAGCAAATGTATAAAATGAAAAAAGTAGTGCGTGGAGTCCCTCCGCGCGGAAGAAGTTAAACTTCGCAGCCTGCGACGTTAATTGTAGAAGAATCAGCAGTCGTAGAAGGATCACTAGTTCTATTCAACGACTCTTTTTCCTGCTCCGCTCGCTTCCGTGCTCTGTAATCACGGTAATATTGTGCATTTTTCCCTCGTGGACCTCTTGAACCAGTGGAAGTGCTTGTGGTTGCCTCATCGTCTCACCCGGGAAAATGTATTTGTATTAATAATGTATGTGAATGAGTCATAATGTAATTTCAGAAGAGAAAACCTAACAATCAATTGATATTCACAAGAGACGTACCTTGACATAACCTTAAATCCGTCGCATTGTCCGTGGGATTGTTTTCACTCATTTTTTACAATTGTTATCCACTAAATTTGAAAATAAGAAATACTACCCTATTAAATTATATGTGTATCAAAACAAACTAAAAAAATATTTATAGAAAAACAATACTTTTATGACTTTTATTATTTTTATGCTAGTGAGAACCAAAACAATATGGAAATGAATGAGGGAAAACTGGATCCTACCACGTGATTTCCCGGCCAATAAAAATGTAGCGTTAAACGTTTAACGCAGCCTTGTTGGAAGTCGCATAAGAAGTATAACTTCAAAAATATTTTTCAAATATTCATCCCAAAAGAACTAATTTTATATTTAAACGACTTTAAAATCGGGGTTTAAAATTTTGACATTGTTTCGCGGAGAAAATTGCAACTCAAACGGATCTGCAATCATATGAGACTGAAATACAGCATACACACAGCATGCAGCATACAAACACTTCCTTCTACAGTTACGAAAAATATCAGTACATCAATATGTTCAATTTAAGAGTTTCATAAGTTTCATGTTTAAAAAATAAAATTTTTCTATTTTCCTTTATAATTTTTTTTCTCCTTTCCCTTAAATTTTTCTAGTTTTCGATTTCAAACGCATAAATGTGCGTCTGAAATCACTATCTAGACAAGAGAGCCATCTTTTATAATACTGTTTCTTTTAATAGTGAATACAATAAAATTAAATATAAATAGTTACTTGATGTATAGAAATGACAAATTAAAAAAAAACCATACTAAATATGGTTAAAATAAATACGAACTTTTTAAATATTACAATTTTCCTTGGGCTGTTTGTAAAATAATTTTCTCTTTAATGAACATATATCTTCATCATACCCATTTAATTTTATGTTTAAAAACTAAAACGTTTAAAACTTTGAAATATGGTGTTTGAGTATAAAAACAATTAAGAAGGACTAGACCTGCAAGGAATAATTAAGTATAATTCATTTTTTTTTATTTATATGTTTCTTAGTCAATATTAATTTTTTCTTCATTTGATATTTAACTGTCGAATTGGATCTTTGTGCACGCAAATTCACAAGAGTGTTTGGTTTTATGCTTTGGCAAAATTAGCTATGAATTTTGTTCTTTAAAAATAATTTGTAACAAGTAAATACGAAATAATTTTAACTATTTCAGATGGAAATTGTCATTATTTTCATTAATTCATAATGGGGACTTAAAGTGATTTAGGGCCCATTTAAAAATTTCAGGTATGATATCTTATTGAGAACCACAACTTTTAAAACGATTTCCAGTTTTCTTTTAAATGTTTAAATCAACTTCTCTGGAACAGATACGTTTAAAGACTCTAAAAACCATTCTAATTTAGTTTTAATAAACTGTTATGGGTCACAAAATGAAAACAAAATTACACTGTGGTTTGAATTCTAGAACTGTTCTTGATTTATTAGTTATAAAACATTCCAATATATTAATGAAATATGTAAATACGTAAAATTTAAATCAATTTTAATCTTTAATTTTAGATTTTTAAATGTTGTTATAAGAAGGAAATCCTAAATTATTTTTTTCATTCAAAATTCGCCTTTGCATCAGCTACGGTCATAATTCCGTAATTGCATGCGTTTTATTGATAACAACAGTTTATCCTTTAAGTAATTCAATTATAAGATGTAATTAAAAATCAAAAAGGAAAGGAAACTTACTTCTCCTGTTTCGAATCCTCAGAATCTAAAAAATAAAATATTATGAATGTATTATAGGTAAAAAATTTGAACAATGAATTGCACTTTAAAATCATTAAATAAGTATTCGTACCAGCTTATTTGAATGCAGTTAATGAAGTATTAATGAAGCCTTTGTTAATTTCAGGTTAAGATATATTGCACTACTAGATTAATGACATATTATATAATTTTTGGGTGTCATTATCTAGATTTATTTACAAAATATCTTAATCAAGGGGACACACCATTTGAATTTAGTGGATTAGAAATCTCAGCCAGATTAAAACACCCAGTTCCATAATTTCGTGAGTACAAAATTTAAGAGTAAAATCTACTTCACTTTTGTCAGTTTCAGTTTACAATTTCAGTACATTGGTAGAATCAAGGAGACACACCATTTGAATTTAGTGCATTAGAAATCTCAACCAGACTAAGACACCGAGTTGCATAATTTCGTAAGTACAAAATTTAAGAATAAAATCTATTTCACTTTTGTAAGTTTCAGTTTACAATTTCAGTACATTGGAAGAATCAGGGGGACACACCATTTGAATTCAGTGCATTAGAAATCTACACTAGACTAAGACACCGAGTTGCATAATTTCGTGAGTACAAAATTTAAGAGTAAAATCTCTACCACTTTTGTCAGTTCCTGTTCACAATTTCAGTACATTTGCTGAAAATTCATAAGAGATGTAACTCGCTAGCTTTTCCTGAGCTTCGTGGCCTACTTCCAAGCTAAATTTTCACTTAATTTATCAAAGAAGCAAAGTTACAAAATCAAAAATCAAACGAAAGGGTGTCAGTTTTTTTACAAACAACGCACTTACGAACTATTGAGGAAGCCCGTTTCGCTATTCCTATCTGATAACGGAAATGATAGGAATGCTCCGAAATGTTGACCGCCTCTAAACGACGGTGATTTATGCCTGAGCTGGTACCCTTCTCTTCGAAATTTCACACCATAATCAACTAGAATGCTTTCAGACATGGCGGATTTAACGTATACTTTGCTGCGCTTTACACACCCGTTACTTAGTCTGCTGTTAACCCCTTAACGATCGGTTAATTTTCTAGAAAACGGTCATAAAAGTACCTATTTTGCCAAATACACGTATTTGATTAGTGCTGACATCTAGTTTAAAATAAACTAACTATCTACAATTAGCTTAAAAATATCCTGGTACTGCCATCTGGTGTGTAAAATTAGAAGTAAAATGTTTCTCGGGCGAAAGAAATGAATTAGTTTTATTCCTATTGGCGCATTACTACTGAACACTCCAGCCCGGAAATTTCACGGGAGCGAGAAATAGAGGGCGAAACCTCACCCCGTCATTTTCACGGAAGCGAGAAGGAAGGGGTTAATATCGGAGTCACGTCTCCGATAATTGTAAATCTCCCGACCCACTTCTATCAAAAAAAAGTTATCAAAAAATTAAAGATATTTTTCTTTTCAAAAAAAAAAAAAAATGGAAACAAAATTATTAGCGAATCCATGAACGGGACCAAACCAAGTAGTTTTGTTTGTTGAAGGTTTCTGCCACCGACAATAAATTTTAGGGTAAGCAGTTGAAACAAATCATCCCCATATCTCTGCATTGTTAGTCTCATAACTGCGCTTATTTTGATTGTACCACCTTTATTAAATCAATCTTTTAATGGATTTTAACTTTTATGGATTTTAACCTCACTTTTCCGCACGTGCAAGTACAAAATTGTACTTTTTATGAGCAAAGCCCTTATAACTTCTAAACTATCATCTTATTTGCTTTTGTTTTGTATCAGAACTCAAGAATAAATAAAATTACATCGGAATAAATAAAATTACCGGAATAAATAAAATTACATCGGAAAATATACATTACATGCATGGAGAATCGCTGGATAGCAATGCAAACAGTGTAAATAAGCACGCGTTAAAAACGCACTTTTTATACATAAAAACTCTAACAACCTTTTAAATGTTTGTTATGTTGATTAATGCAGTCTCATTCGATTTGACATAAAAGAAATAATTAAACAATGCCTCACTTGTTTAGATAGCAATATCAGAGGCGCAAATTGGTACAAGTACGAATTTGTACTTTTTGTAAATCGCTCATAACTTCTAATCAGTTTGTCCGATTGTCTCGGCATTGGTCTTATTACAATTAGGGTGAAACAAAAATACAGTTCTCTGATTCAGGTCAAAATTACGATCTGTGGATGAATGAATGGATGTATGAATAGGTCCACGCTATAAACGGGTTCAACGTATGGTGTGGCAGAAGTCGAATCTTTGCCATATATGGCGCCACTGAAAAACAAGAAACGCATACTCTACCTTAAATTTGCTCGGTTTCAAAATGCAGGCTCGCCGTGTGGCAAGTAGCATTAGAAACAACAACAACACAAAAATACATCGGAAACAATGCCTCACTTGTTTGTTCACCCTTTGAAATCACCCCTCCTCCATTTTTTATAGAAAAGGAGAGAGCATAGGGAAGAGTAGGGGAGCTTTCAGGCCTTATTTATAACAACAACATAGTCAAAAAATAACTTACGTATTAATTTTTGGAAGAAAAAGTCTAATTTTATTGGACTGATGGGACTTAAAAAAGTATTGAAAGGAATTTAATTCAAATTCCCCTTTCATATATTTGTATTTTTATTTTCTGTGTATGAAGGTAAGAAAACCCATAACACAATTTATAGCTATTTTAGCCGAAATATCAAATATTTTACATACGTCAATTGACAGAACCACGGATTTATTTGACAAATTTTAAAAAAAAATTCACTTTCGAATCATAATTATAATCATTTATAAAACTTCATAATGTCACACAATCGCTTGCTTCTCCTTATTTTTCATCTCATAGTTAAAGAGAAAGAAAAAATATCAATTTGAAGTGAAAGTTTGTAGATAGTGTCAAATAAAGCAGCCATTTCTTTATACGAAAGGTGGGAAAGACGTTGGAAAAGATAGCGGGGAAAAAATAAAATATAAAAGGGAAAAAGACGTATTTTTGTTTTCAACTTTTCCCTATCGCTTTTCCCACAAAAGATACGTAAAAGGAATTTAGGTGGCTTGAAAAGCCAGAAAGCAAGGAGATGCATAAATAAAGGATCACATGACGGAAGCCATTCCTTTTTTTTAAACTTTTAAATTTTTCTACTTGAGAAGACTCTGAAAAAATAAACCTGTCGCCAAATACTAGAGGGAATGTATTGCTACATATAAAACTTAAAAAAAGGGCGTTTTTTTTTAACAATAGTACGCAGATAAATAGAGCAAAGAACTATGATGTGAATCATGATGAAATTCATTTAATCGATTAATTTAATTTTATTGTTTAATTTTGTAAAAAAAAATATTGAGAAATGTTTGACAATTAGTCACTAGTGAAAAAAAAATTTAAACATATTAAAAAAGAATAAAAAGAAATATTCTACTGCTTAATAGTTGTTTCAGTAGGGGAGAGTAAGGTCAATTGTAACAGGGTACGATTGTAACAGAGCAAAAATTTCGAGTGTCGGGTTCTAGATTTGGTTCCTAGGTGGCGCACAAGGTGAATTTAATGAATCTACATATACACCCCTGCTGGCAATCATTTTTATGTACTTTTGAAAGAGTTACATCACAAAAGATATTTTCACACTGCGTAAGTACTTTTTTTGGTATTTGAATATTATATTGTAACAAAATAATTTTGTTTAAACAAATAAAAATTATTAATAGAATATGTAAATGGACACCTTAATTCACGTTTAAAAAAAAATGAGATTAGTTTTGTTAATTAACTAGCATTGTTTTTAACAAATGAAGCTGAAATGGCGTCTTGGGGACGATTGTAACAATAAGTAAAGGGACGATTGTAACAGCTGAAAATAAATAATCTTATGTTTACAAACCATTACTTAACTCTTTAAGAACCACCAATAGTTTCCTATATCATTTATATTATGTTGCATGTGCATTATTTTATTTGTCACCTTTCACAGCATAAATTAAAATTTTTAACCCCTTAATGTTAAAAGTTTAACCCTTTAAGTCTCTGCTCATAATTATTTTTACTCCTAAAATATCACTACTATTTTGATCAATAAAAAAATATATCACAACTATGATAATATGTATAATTAACTATGTTTCAGTTGAATTTATGAACTGTTACAATTGACCCAGTGGGGACAATTGTAACAAGTGCACGACTGTCACAAATTGTTAATAACTAATATAATAACATTTAAAATAAGGTATTTTTTTTCTAGTAGAGGATAGTCTACTTTACTCGCCTGTCAATTAATACTAATAATATATTGTATTTTTCGTTAGTTAAAAATAGTTAAGTAAAAAATGTTACAATTGACCCCACTCTCCCCTACTAAATTTTCAATGAATTGGTTTTGTTGTTGAACTAACTGTCAAAAAACAAAGACATGTTCCGCATTGGATCGCAGAACCTCATCACTTCCCTGCGCTGCTGATTAAAAATTAATTTTCAAATAGGTGTAGTAAGAATACAAAAGTAACTGACGGTTTAAAGTAATTAATTTCAGTCTGAATGCAGCATAAAACATTTTTTTAGTTCTACCAGACAAAAGCGCCTTCCGTTACTGAACTTAGAAAATAATTTTAAAACGAGGAAGAATTCAATTAGTTTTTTTAAATATAACATTTATATATTCGGAAGCGTGTTCTTAAATCAATTTTACAAATCATTCGTCAATATTCGTTCATCTTGTGCAAATCTTCAAAATTTAATTGAGTTTATTAGCCTAAAACTCACAGTTTATTGAGAACGTGTTAGATCTAAAATTTTATTTACATATTTTTTTTAAATAATAGTAACTTCATTCAGAAAATTAAGAATGTAGATTCTGTTAAAAAAATGTTAACATTTATAAAACATTGATGTTATCTTTTAGAAATTATACTTTAGAACATTTCAGATGTTATCTTTCGGAATACTTAAAAAAATCTACAGCAATATAGCGTTATTTTTATAGTTCCTTAGTCGTAAAGATTTAGGAAAATGCATCAAAAAATATAAAATGATTGTTACATTGAGCAATGACCAAAAAAGAACCAATTTAAGGAACAATTTGAATTATGAAGGCATTATAAACAAAAGTAAATGCGAAAATCAAAAAGCTGAATAATTATTTTTAAGTTTTATTTACTTTTATCTTTATTAATGATAACATGTTTGAAACGGTTGATATTACTCGTATATAGCTTGTTTTATTTATTCGATATTAGTTTAATTAATTTAAAATTATTTTTTAAATTGGTTTGATGTATTTTAAAAGTAATTTACATAAAAAAAGCAAATGTTTATGTACATTCGGGGAATCATTATTTTTTTTTTACGGTTATATTTTGCTACCGACATTTTTTTGATTTTACATTTATATGGCATTTCCAAAGATTAGAGTCGTTTCTATGCAACAGAAAATGTCAGGCAAGTTTTTTTAATGGATTTTAAAGTGAATCAGCATGCATATTATTTTTTAGAATAATGCGTATAGACTATACAATTAACCGAGATGGAATTATCTGAGAGGAAATACACTGAAAAATTTAACATTAACATAAATACTTAGATAAACTAGTGGTTTAACTGACAGAATGCTGTAACACATCAATTTACGATTAAAATTGGTGCTCATTCATATTTGTTGTATTAATTAAATGATTAATACCCTACTACATGCGGTTTTTAAATGGTTGTCCAAGAAATCCTAGGGTTCTGGGGAAGGTAAAAGAGGTTCCGATAGTTATGGAATTTTTAATCCAGATGTGATTTTCAAAAATTGTAATTAAATTTATATCCGTCAAATAATCCATTCTTATTTAATGTTTCCACCATTTTTTTTGAAATTATTAAATTGAAATGCTTGAAGAAAGAAATTTCAAAACAATGTTTTTCCTAATAAAGATAAAATAAATAAATTTTGAAAGCGATTTGTTCATTTATGGAAACTTTTAATTTCGCATCGAATAAAAATAATCAAATTCAACAATGAAGAATGCTTTTCGATAACCATTATCAACGTTTATTTTATTCTTTTTTCTTTCTTATTTGAATGTAAACAATATTCTGTCGTAAACATGATCAGTTTATGCGTGAACTAAAATTAAATTTAGAATTATACTAGATACAGTTCCAGACTTATGAATTCAACTGTCTGACATAACACCCGATTCTAAGCCTAATATCGATAAAACAATATCAAGGAAAGATTTTATTCCTCATTCATTCACTAAATATTTTCAATATACTTATAAAAAATATTACTACATATTTTCAAAATATTAAATAATTTATCGTTAATTTATGTGTTTATAATTGCTAATGAAATTAATTTTAAAATTCGACTAGAAAAATTAAATTTGGAATTAGATTAGATACCGTTCTAGACCTATGAATTCAACTGTTTGACTTAACACTCAATTCTAGGACTATAGTTCGTTCACCAGGAGTTGACACTTGGCTCCGCCTTCATTACGTGGTATCCGACGATACTATTTCGTTACTTTAGGGAGAAGGATGTGAACAATCCTGAACAAGATTGCAATTTGGCGATCATATGACAGAAATATTTATTTCGCAATCCTTATGTTCATTTTTTTAAAATTAAATATTTCATAAATTTGATGGTATTTCTCTCTTTTAAGTGTGTATAGTTTGTCCTTTTTGAGATATTTTGCTGCAATATATTTAATTAACTAGAGTAACGAAAGGTGTAACATCAGATGTTAAAACGAAGTAACTGACTGAAAAATAATTCACTGTTTGCGTTTGACGTGCATTAAGGGTTGTTTCGCATCGACGTTTCCTCTCTTTCTCCCGAGCTGAAATGAACTCTTCGTCCGAGGAGGTCGAGCCAAGTGCCAACTCCTGGTGAACAAACTATAATATTTATATTACGATATGATGAAAAAATTTTATTCCTCATTCATTCTCTAAATATTTTCGAAATAAGTTAAGAAAAAAACAATTACTACATATTTTCTAAGTAATAAAAAATCAGTCGTTAATTCATGTGTTTATAATTGCTAATGAAATTAAATTTAAAATTCAACTGGAAAAATTACATTTAGAATTAGACCAGATACTGTTCTTGATCTATGAATTCAACTGTCTGACATAACACCCAGTTCTAAGACTAATATTGATAAAACAATATCATGGACAAATTTCATTCATCATTCATTCCCTAAATATTTTCAAAATAAGTGGAAAAAAATATTGCTGCATATTTTCCAAATAATAAGTAATCTGTGACTAATTCATAGGTTCATAATTGCTATTGAAACTTATTCGTTTAGTCTCGGGGAGCCGCTAAAAAAGGTAGATCATTTAAATGTAGCGTTCCACAGTCGAAAAAAATTGGGAACCACTGCCCTTCTACACTATAATAATTATAAATTATCTTAATCTTGCAGAGCATTTTTGTAATTTTTATTTATCAAAATTCAAATAAATTAGTTCATACGGGAAATTCGTTATCTAAACTTCCTTTTTAACCTATACCCCGTTTAGGAAGCCCAATAAAGCAATTTGCAGTGAGAAAACTATTTTTATGAGACAAGTGGATTAGGCAATCATTTTTATACAAAGTTAACCGCTTGACATATAATTTTAAAACTCTAAAATGTGCGAAATTATTAATTTCTTGATATAGAAATGATCTTTGATTGCACTGTAAACAACAACTCGCAATGGAATGTTGACAGAGATGCCAACTGCTCCGGACACGCCAAAATAAAAATAAAAAACGGTAAATAACTACAAACTAAATTTCGCAAATATTTGACTATTTTTGCTTGCTTTTAAAAGGTATAGCATGACATAACTACTATAAAGTGGTGAATTATATAAGCCTACGAATTATTTAGAAATAGTGGTGGATAAAAATCGACAAAATTGAATTTATTAAACCAAGAATCACAATAGATGAACTACCACTTTAAAATATTTATTTGCTGTCCGGAGCAACTTGGCATCTCTGCGTAGAAGACGTCTGAGACACGCCAATTATTGTTTTGACATAAGAAACAAATGACGTCTTCCAGACGTCTTCTTATGTCAAAGGGTCAATATTTCATATTATTAGTTAACGCCTCAATTTAAAAAAAAGTCACAATTGAATGATTTCAGAAAAATGCAAAATTTAAATAGTTACATATCACAATTGATAAACTACAACTTTAAAATATTTATTTGCTGTCCGGAGCAAGTTGGCATCTCTGTGTAGAAGACGTCTGAGACACGTCAATTATTGTTTTGACATAAGAAACGACTGACATCTCCCAGACGTCTTCTTATGTCAAAGGGTTAATATTTCATATAATTAGTTAACGCTTCAATTTAAAAAAAGTCACGATTGAATGATTTCAGACTAGTGCAAAATTTATATAGTAACTGCATTACAGTGAACAAGAAAAAATTTATTTTGAAAAATAAATGTTAAGAATGAAATAATTGAATTATCTTTAATATTTTGAAAAAAGAGAGCATCAGTAACAAAGTCAAGTGTAACTTAAAATGGATTTGTTCTACACATTTTAAAATGTAAATTTTCTCATGACCCCTGAGAAAAATATTTTCTCCCCTTCTCGCTTTACGTGTTTTTATCAAGAGAATATCGCAGTGAGATAATGAAAAAGCCACTATCTTTTTCTGTTTCTTTTCTTCACTGAGTTCAAGTTGTTCGTATCCAATAAAGCGACTTTCAAAAATGGCTTCTACATATTCCTAGAACCAAATAAGTCTGTTTCTTCCTCTGTCTTCATATTCTATTTATTTGTGGAAAACCTTAGAGTACGTATAAAAAAAAATAATAAAAAAAAATAAAAATAAAAATACAACTGGGAAAATTCTAGCAGAAATAAAAATTTAGAGTTTTAATATTCCAAGCAGCTGGAAACATTTTTAAATGATTTTATGAAACGAAACTGGAAATTAATAACTTCAGAAGTATATTGGATTCCGTTAAAAGCAGGGAAAATGACATTTTGTTTTTTAAAGATTGCGTTCTTTAACTTATAGAACAGACATAAGATGTTATTCTAAACTAGAGAATTCAATTTATTTTAATCATCCAGAGCAATGCAGCTTTTTTTTAATTGAATATGTTTAATAGGTTTTGTGATATCCATTCAAAAACCACAATATCATTTTTGTAAGTAGAACTGCGATAAAAATAAACGACAATAAATAAATAAATAACAATATTTTCTCTTGATGCATGATTTTTTGTCTCTTTAAAAACATCGATGTGGATTTTATTAACTGGTTTTCGCATCAATATCCCATGCTAACGTTTCAATCAAAATATTTTTAGTTTATTTCACTTATGTATTTTGCATTTATATTTTAGACGAATCAAATTATTTACATTTAGAATAGAAATATAAACAGTATAATAATAAAATTGTGAATAAAATATCTATATATTGTTTTTAATATTGCTTTCATAGTTGTTTGAAAACTTTTATT
Organism: Parasteatoda tepidariorum; assembly: GCF_982258835.1. Classification (NCBI taxonomy): domain Eukaryota; kingdom Metazoa; phylum Arthropoda; class Arachnida; order Araneae; family Theridiidae; genus Parasteatoda; species Parasteatoda tepidariorum. Next base: position 86,679,788 of record NC_141759.1, on the reverse strand, counting down.
TTGATTAAAAATATCATATTATTACCTTATATCATATTATTATTTTATTCTAACCTAATATATAAATTGAATTGAGTGCATTATCTTTGATCAAACATCATAGAATTGTGATTTTTTAATAATATTTTTAATATAATACAATCAATAGGCGAATATTATATATTTATAAATAAGCAAAAGAGAATATTTAACTTAGAATTTATGGCACAAATAGGTAATTTTCTAAATTTCGACTCTCTTGTGCATATTCTAACCTTTAATTTGACTTAAATAAATATTGTCTTTTATTTTATTCATATATCATAAAGTTGTTCTTAATATTTCGCTTAAGTTATAAAATATAGCAGGGTAATTAATATATTAGTGATTAAAAAAGAAAATAATATTTCACGTGAGGCACTAATAATTTACGGTTTATTATATATATATATATATATATATATATATATATATATATATATATATATATATATATATATATATATATATATATATATATATATATATATATATATATATATATATATATATATATATATATATATATATATATATATATATATATATATATATATATATATATATATATATATATATATATATATATATTAGAGCAATAATTCGCTTCGCGAAAAACGTCATTTTCTTTGTACATACCTTCACTCCTTACATTAATTTAATAATTACATATCATTATTAGTTTAATCCTATATCATATATATTATATTCTTAAAATACTACTTTTAAAAATTCAATAAAATTAGCTGACATTGGTGATTATTTAAGAAAAATTTAATTTAATTTTTGATGATGGATGCAAATATAAGATTTCTGAAATTATAACTTTCGATTCATTCGTTTAATATTTTAACACTTTCTTAAACTAAATTACACATTGCTTTTAATTTATTCATACATAATTGACTTGTTTATCAAATGTTATTTTTTAATAAAACATAGTTAGGTGATAAATGTATTTGGGAATAAATAAGAAAAGGAAATTTTATTTGGGTACTATAGTATAACTAGCAAATTAAGAATTTTAAAATTATTATTTTGCTCACGGGTTAATGAAAAATTTCTATTCATATTCTTATTTTACTAACACTTACACTAGAAAATTAAATTTCGTATTGATTTTAATTTTAGTCATACATCATAAACTGGTATTTAATGCATTTTCTTAATAAATGCTACGTAATCAGGGGATTGATATATTAGTGACTAAATAAGAAAACAAATATTTTATTCAGGACTACAGCCACATTTCGGTCAAGATTTTTTTTAAAGATATGAACTTTTGATCTTTAAAATGAACAAAAATTTTCTACCTCACTCATGCGTATTTTAACCCTTACACTAATTTAAAACCCGTCATCTTTGATTTTATTAATCTACAATAGACTTGTCTTCATTATAAATAATACAACATAATCAGATGGAACCGCGATGGCTCATGGGATAGAGCGTTCGCCTTCCAATGAGGCGAACCAGGTTTGAATCCCAGTCGATGCGAATTCCGCATTCGGCATGCACCGACCACAGTGCTGACGTGAAATATCCTCAGTGGTAGACGGATCATGGGTCAGAGTCCCCTTGCCGTCAGGCTTACCGTGGGTGGTTTTCGTGGTCTTCCTCTCCATATAACGCAAATGCGGGTTGGCTCCATCAAAACGCCCTCCACGAAGGCAAAATTTCTCCCAATACTCGATCCAGGAGTTCCCCTGTCTTCTGGATTGGGTTCCAGATTACAAGGCTACGGAGTTGAACATTAATAGTTGTAATCCTATAATATTGGGTCAGCTGTTCAACGACGGTTATAAAATAACATATAATTAAATGATTAATTTATTGGAGATTTAATACGAAGATAATATTTAATTTGAAACTATATAGGCACTAAGACGTTAAGATTCATAAAAGTTCAAGTTTTAGAGTAGTGATACTATAAAAACTTTCATTGCTGCATATCCAATCCTTACCATTAATTGATTCATTATATTTCTTTCTATTAATTATTTTTAAATTATTTTTCCTATTTGGAATTGCCTTGCAATTTTTATACATTTATCCTCATTGCATATTTTTAATAATATAATAAATGCAATGTTAACCGTAATATACATTAAATATAACTCCCTTGTTAATAATTAGCCAGATGAAAAAAGCTCCTAAAAACTAAAATTCCAAATCTAATTTAGCAATGCAAGATTTGACTCCAAGGAACCGTCACGTTTCCTTCAAACAATAAAAATTCTTACGACTCAAGATTTTACGAATACATTTTATGGTTGAGCATTATTACTCCTTGTCTCAAACCTTAAAAACCCAATCCCATTCTAAAAAATCACGTTATCTTGCAACTTTAACATCTATATTATCTCACACAGCTACGTATTACGGAAATTGCGACATTTTTCATGCATGACAGGACAGGAGATGCCTCGTAGCCACGCTTTTTTTTTCGATTACGGGGATTTTTCTTTCAATCTTTCTTCTAGTGATAAGCGAGAAAGGATTAATATTTCATTTGAATTATCTGCAGTTTAATATTCATTTCTTTGTTAATTTTCGAGTGTTTGCAATAATTTTTGCTGATAAAGCAGATCATAATTTATTCATTTTTGTAACCATTTCCATTTTCTGATCGTCATTTATTTTTCATCATTTTGTGGAACTTTCAAAGTTAATTATTTATTGAAATTAACGGTTATGAAACAGGAAAAACAGGATTACTTTTGTTTATTTAAATTATTAAATAAATTTATTTAAATTCTTTTAATTGATATTTAGTATTTTTTGTAGCGTTACTAGAAATATCATTAATTCACTTGTGACTGGTAACTAGTAAAATAATTTCTTTCGTTTAAACTTCATTCTAAACATATGTTATATATTTTTTGTTTTTGCTAAGAATACGTAAAATTTCATTAATTTTCTTTCTGTTAATTTTCATTATTTTTTTCATTAATTTTCTTTTTGTTAATTTTCATTATTTTTCCCATTTATTTTCTTTCTGTTAATTTTCCTTATTTTGTTCATTAATTTTCTTTCTACTAATTTTCATTATTTTTTTTTTCATTAATTTTCTTTCTGTTAATTTTCATTATTTTTTTTCGTTAATTTTCTAATGTTTTATTGAATTAAATTTATTGTTCTAAAATTTCTCTGTAACTCTGAAACTTGTTGATTAAAATGCGTTTCAACATTAAGAAATAGAAAGAATGTTTCGTTTAAAAGAAAATAGAGATTTTTTTTTCCAATTAGTTAATTTTTTTCGCAAGATCTACATTTTAATTTAATAATACAAAATTTTTTAAACTTATACTGTAAAATGTTATAAAATTAAATTTTGCAACGTTTTCTTGTTTGTTAGAACTTACATGCATACAGAATTTTTAGTTACCATGTTTCTCCCATGCATTAAAAAAAGAAAAAAAAATTCCGGGAATCTACTAGAAGTAATTTATTAAGAGTCACGTGCAAATTAGCAGTGATTTAAAAACAGATAGTTTCTGAAAAAATACAGAAAGATATTCACTGTCAATTGTGCTGCACGGAAACTCATAAAACTCCATAAATTACTTTTCAGCACATGACATTAAGCATTTTTCTATTCTGAAACCGAAAAGGACTTTGCATTAACTATGAATCTAAAACTGTAAAACATGATCTGTGAAAGTGCACGAGAAACCAAAAAGAGGCCAAAACCGTAGTAAGCGGGAACTCTACCTACTGCACCGGTAGCTATTTTCCTAAGATAGAAGTAACAAAACATTGAAATATGTAAAATATAGTAGCTTAGCTAAAATGCCCAGGCAAGAACCGGTGTTTTCCGTAACACTGGAATGAGAAACTTAGTTTTATGCATCGAACAAGAACATATTTTGCGTAATTTAACTGAGATTGATATTTTCGTCCCTGTTGTTGACGTATGTCTGTTTTTTTTTAGTAGGCAGTAGGGGTGCGAAAGTTCTTGTTTTCCAGTGGCGCCATCTATGGCCAAGAATTCGGCTTTTGCCGCATTATACGTCGCACCCGTTTATAGGGCGGACCCATTCATACATCCATTCATTCATCCACAGATCGTAATTTTGACCTGAATCAGAGAACGATCGATCTCCAATCCAGTAACCCCAGAGGTATTGATTTGTTAAGGGAACATGGAGGAATTTTGCGACTCGACAGACTTAACGTGCATCAGTCACTTTACTAGACGGAGAGTCTTCGGCATGCGGGGTTTGAACCCACGAACACTCGGACATGGGCCCATCAGCGTCCTACCGACCAGGCTATCCCGGCCTTTCCTCCCTATACTTTTAAATTACATAATTTTCTCCGTGCATTTAATTTTCAAGATGTTACCAGAAATGTTATTACTATGCAGTACGTTAATTTTGTCCGCATTCAAATATACGCATTCAAAAATTCAAATATACTCAATTTGTCAATAGCCTACATAGAAGTTATTCTATTTATCCTTATGATCTCATGAATGAAAATTCTTTGTAGAAATTCAACAAGCTATATGAATATTTACTAACTATTCTCCACATAAATATCACTTTTGTGCTTAATTATTTGTATATCTTAATATAACGTTTCGCGAAATTCAAGAAGCTATATGAACATGTATAACTGTTCTCGAAATAAACATATTACAAAATGGTACGATTGTGTTTAATTATTTGTATAGCTTAATATTATATGAATGCAAGCTATATGAATAATTACTAACAGCTCTCCACAAGCATACTATAGAAAGTCACTATTTGTTTTGATTATTCGCAAAACTTATTGCTTATTCTAATAAAACACTTTGTTAAAATTAAATAAGCTATATGAACATTTACTTACTGTTTTCCACATAAACATAATATAAAATGCCACTATTGTGCTTCATTATTAGTATATTTTAATGCTATATGAATAGAAACTATTTGAATATTTACTAACCGTTGTCCACATAAACATAGTATAAAATGTCACTATTGTGTAAAATTATTAGTATATCCTAATGCTATATGAATTATAAGTTATATGAATATTTACTAACTGTTCTGCACACAAACATAATATAAAATGTTACTATTGCTATTTATTATTTGTAAATAATAATGCTATATGAATGCAAGCTATATGAATATTTGCTAACACACACATAATGTAAAATGTCGCCATTGTGTTTTTAATTATTTGTGTATCATAATGATATATTAATATATGGAATATTTACTAACTTTTCTTCACATAAAAATACCATAAAATGCCAATATTTTGCTAAATAATTAGTATATCATAATGTTATATAAAAACAAGCTATATGAATATTTACTAACATAACTGTTCTCCACATAAACATACCATAAAATGTTACTGTTGTCTTTAATTATTTGTTTATCTTAATGCTATATGAATTATTTACTAACTGTTCTCTACATAAACATGCTATAAAATGTCACAATTGTGTTTAATTATATGTAAATCTCAATGCTCTCTATTTAAAATATCTATTATCCGGAGCAAAACTTTGCTTTAACGATTTGTCCACTACGTGCATCTCTTTTTATACTGACATTGGTTACTTTGATCAAAGATGTTTTTGAGTTATCACTGTGCTTGCACCGCTATAACACACTTTTACGACTTATTCGTGAGGCACATTTCCTTAAATGTATCGATCAAACCATAAAACCAATGGCACTTTTCGTCATTTTATCACTTTATTTCATGAAGTTGTCGCGGCAAAACCGTCTAACACAAACGGAAATTGCGTTTATGGCACATTATAGTGCGAAGGTCAGTTAAAGGTCACATTCATCTTATTCTTATTCCCCACTTTGGGGATTTCCCCCCCCCCTGCAAAACGGGAAAAGGAAAGGGAGAATCTAGAATCCATCTCTTCTCATTAGTGAGGTAATCCAGATATATACCTTCTAAGAGTTACTTATAAAAGGACCTCTAGTAACAAGGTTAACCGCTAGCAGTTCGATCGAACAGATCAACTATCGCTTGATTAGTCGTTTTGTGGTCAGTTGGGGTAATTCTGGACCGAGGTTTTATCGAAGCGAACTAATTAAATTGATGTTGACTGAGACATACCCCATTCGACTTTCTTTCTTTATCAGAATTTTAGCAATCGGAAATACCTGTAAGCAAATCAATGGTTAAAAGAATGTCTAGTACTAATTCTAGATTCAGAGTTTTTTTGTTTTAATTCTGTACGGAATTCAAAGCGCTGAAAAGTTTGAAAGATACTCGAAGAAGTAATTAATTAATCAGGGTTCATCCAATAACGAGTAATTGAGAGAAATTGAAGTTCTCAATGAATAATGATTAAGTTAGTGACATTTTGTTAGGTTATTAAATAATGGCACATTAGTTACTTAGATTTAACTACATTATGAATAATATTAGGCTATCTTTATATTAGTTTAATTTTTTATGATTTGTACCATAATTAATTATAGTAATATGTTTAGAAATATTAATTAGAGTTATTTATTTTATTTATTTCTCGCGTTTCGTTGATAAATCATTTATCAGGTTTTGCAGATATATTACATCGCAATTTAATGCAACTACTGTGACTTATATAGCTGTTGAAAACCAAATAACTTAAGGTAATTAGCATATTTTTTTATGTAAGAGAAAATTTATAATAAAATAGCAAATAAATCTATCTTATTAAGATTATTATTCGTTCTTTTTCTTTTTTCAAAAAGATAATCATACTCCTTTATATATATATATATATATATATATATATATATATATATATATATATATATATATATATATATATATATATATATATATATATATATATATATATATATATATATATATATATATATATATCCGTATATATATATATATATATATATATATATATATATATATATATATATATATATCCGTATATATATATATATATATATATATATATATATATATATATATATATACATCCGGGAGCTTTATCGGTCTATGCCAAGCTATGTGGCAGCTTGTATCCAGGCTAGAGGCGGGTCGACACCTTTTTGAAATTGTTACTGTAACTCTGCAATAAATTATTCAATTGTTCTGAAATTCTAATCATTTACTATTCTGTACATTGTCTTCCTATCCACTCATTTTCGTTTCAATCGGACAATTCCTTCTTGGTACCTCGATTTTTTTGTTACAGAGTGTATGTTGAACCAATGAATCCAGCTCTCTCTAGGTGAAACTTTTGAAATGTTGGCAAAATTACCGAAAATTCTGAAAGCTTTGGTTTTTTTTAATTTTCTACCACTCCATAAAATATTTATATATATATATATATATATATATATATATATATATATATATATATATATATATATATATATATATATATATATATATATATATATATATATATATATATATATATATATACTATATATATATACTATATATATACACTATACATATACACTCTATAACAAAAGATCGATGCGCCAAGAAGCAATCCTCCGATTGCTTCGACATTTTGTATGCATGAATGATTTGAACAGATATGGCTGGAATGATGCCGACCTGGGACGTATAGTCTTTAGCGACGAATTCCAACTGTGTCCTGACGATCATCGAAGAAGAGTTTGGAGACGCACAGGGCAGAGGGGGGATCCTGCCTTCATTATTGCACGCCACACCGGCTCTCAACAAGGCATTATAGTCTGGGGTGCCATTTCCTTCGACAGCCGGACCCCTTTGGTCTTCATTAGAGGTACACTTACTGCACAGCGGTACGTCGACGACATCCTAAGACCTGTATTGCTACCGTTCCTTTAGCAGCCCTCTGGGCTGGTTTTTCAGCAGGGCAATGCCAGACCACATACGGCACGTGTTGCTATGAACTGTCTGCAAGCTTGTCAAACTCTTCCCTTGCCTGCCAGATCACCAGATCTCTCTCCCATCGAGCATGTCTGGGATATGGTGGGAAGGCGATAGCATCTGGCACGGAATGTTGATGACCTCGTTCGACAATTGGATCGAATTTGGCAGGAAATACGGCAAGAGACCATCCGGGAGCTTTATCGGTCTATGCCAAGCTATGTGGCAGCTTGTATCCAGGCTAGAGGCGGGTCAACACCTTTTTGAAATTGTTACTGTAACTCTGCAATAAATTATTCAATTGTTCTGAAATTCTAATCATTTACTATTCTGTACATTGTCTTCCTATCCACTCATTTTCATTTCAATCGGACAATTCCTTCTTGGTACGTCGATTTTTTTGTTACAGTGTGTATGTTGAACCAATGAATCCAGCTCTCTCTAGGTGAAACTTTTGAAATGTTGGCAAAATTACCGAAAATTCTGAAAGCTTTGGTTTTCTTTAATTTTCTACCACTCCATAAAATATTTATATATATATATATATATATATATATATATATATATATATATATATATATATATATATATATATATATATATATATATATATATATATATATATATATATATATATATATATATATATATATATATATATATATATATATATATATATATATATATATATATATATATATATATATATATTTAATGGATTCGCTAACACTGTAAAAAACAATTCGTATATCTGAATTCCAAAGATGGTTGTAACTACTTTACACCAAAGTAGTGTTCCACAAAGTGCTCTATTACATCAAGAATAGTACTAATCCTAGCACTAAGAAAAACTCAGAAAGTACTTTTATATTTAATTGCCACCACCAATCCACATTCTTGTTACTTGATAACACTAAAATTTATAACTACAAAAATATATGATACACGTAAGAATCAGTCAAGTTATTTTTACGAGATGATATAAAGTAAGAATCTGTAATTTAGATTGCATACGTGTACTAATCCTTAAAATAATGTGAAAGTAAATCAAATACACGCTGGGCAGAAACAATCTTAAGACGCTAACAGGCACTAACTAGGCTTAACAGAACAGTAGCTGGTAGACATATGTAAAGTTATTTAGTACAGTTTACAAAGACTTGAAAATTAAAATATAAATATTCTTATTACACAACTAAAATATGCATATAGATTTTTGATGACGAACTTCAGTTTCTTCTGATGAAAAGCAACGTTGAGGATAACTACAATTCGTTATCGATTGTTAACAATTAGAAGAACGCAAAACGCGCCAACATTGGAGTTTTTTGAAGCGAAAACATTTAACTTACTGTGCAAAGAAGAGTAATATTGATGTAAACTTTTAGAATTTTCCTTGTTTAGAGCTTTAATTCATCGTTTAAATTGTAAATTATAGCTCAATTTGGTCTTAACTTGAAAAAAAAGTGTTCCTTTACTCAACTTTTAGGGTTGTTCAATATAAAATTCGGTAAGATATGAAACCATAGTTGTGCAGTGTATTTATATGCTACTTTTAATGCTCTCTAAACGTTACAGATTAGAAATGTGTGCAAATTTTTAAATAAATACGAAATGTGCACTATTTGCTTTAATTATGCTTAATTTCTTTACATTCACATTCTAAACTGATGTACAGTGCGCAAAATATATGAATAAACAAGTAAATTCACCACCCTGAATAGCTTTTGATTTAATGATCGGATCTTCTCTCTTTCTAGGACTTAATCTTAATGGTTTGAGGGGGATCTCAAACAAGCTAATTAATTAGTACATTAGTTGTTTTAAGTTACGAAATCAGACACAAACACAATTAATAACAGTACCTCTTTTTTCAACGGTTACCTTACATGTAAGGGGTTGTCGCGATCTGGTGATTTCGCGGAAATATGATCCGGGTAGAATGATCCTAAAAGCGGTTGAAAGTTTGGACCCTTTAACGTCAATATAGTTGAATAAATTTTGAATAGAAGGTATAAGTATTTTTACATCATTCCAAAGAATGTAATTTTAAAATTCAAACTGCAAAACTTGTGTAAAATCGGTCAAATAGTTCTTGAGAAATCGTGTTTCAAAATTAAAATTACTATTTTACGATTGCAAAATTAACAACAACAATACAGAATTTTCTAATTTTCAAACCTCCATTTAATACAAGATTTAATTTAATTAAAATTTCCATTTAATTCAACGTCTTAAAAATTACTTAAAAAACAAAGTTATCCGATAACAAATAGAAACCATAATCACGCTTAAAAATTAACTATGCCATTTATTAAATCTAGTATAACTTTCAATCCAACATAAAAACTAAAATAAATTATATCTGAAACTGGTAATGATTTCTTTCAACCTTTAAATTTTTTAATAGCCCCCTGAGAAGATCATAATGCGGTTACATGATTTAAAAAAACATGTCTTTATATTACATATAATGCGCAAAAATCTCTTTAAAAATTAAGATAAAAACCCCATTGACACCATATCGGTAAAATGTTCGAAATATTTCAAATATACACTTGCCTGTCGCTCTCAGCACTGCACCCTACCAATGAAATCAAATTACAAAAACGGAGAACCCATACATAATTCATCGCTTAAACGCAGCTGAAGGAATGTATTTTAATTCCTGCATTCAAAATTTTCTCACGTATGCCCCCTCTCCCAACAATCCTTATTTTCCTGGAAAATACTGGATAGTCCAACCCTCTTCTAATTTCTGGAAAAGCAATAAATTCTGTGACTTTGGTGCACTATCCATTCGAACGTGATCACCTTACTGATGCAATCTGTTTGCTGGCTAACGCAGTCATTAAGACCTGAATTATAAACCTGCAGGTTTTTCCCTGGTTTTGAAGGGGGACGGTGTAGGAGTTGAACCGGTTGTAAAATTGTACCGAATGGAAATTGAAGGTGCTTTTATAAAGCATAAAACTGAGATTTAATCTTGGTTAGGAGTATTATGATGATTGCGATGCGGGAAATAAAGCTTTATTTACGTATTTTCGGTTGCAAAAGTTTCTTCTTGAATCGAGGATTTGTTGAGATTAGATTGTGAAATCAAGTTTATTCAAACAATTTTAAATAACACTGTATGAATTGAATGTACGTTAAAGATAAATTTTTATACGTTTTTATTGTTTTCCGAAGGCGTTTAAGCTTGGTGCAGTTTGGTATAATAGTTTAATTAGTAGAAAAAACGTTATTTTGTGACGCCTCTGGGTGGAGCATATTTTTGTCATGAAATATTCATCAAATCATGATGTTGAATTTAGTCTCATTGTCTTTTAAAAATTGCTCTTTAATTATTAATATAAAGCCCTTCGTGTGCCAGAGATGTCATAGAGGCAAACCTCATTTTTCGATTGCAAAATTTTCCTGATTTGTGGATTTGTTTGAAGGTGGATATTGATGACATTGAAATAAGGAAGATCCGTAAGTGGAGGAAGTAGTCAAAACAGAGGGCTGTATGAAATGGAATTGTGAAACAAACCAGGGCCCACAAAGAGTGGTAGAGCTACAGAGGAAGAGAAATTTCTTTTCGGTATGTTTCCAATAAATAGTTTAATTAATTAAAAACACGATATTAAATGATTCACCTATGCTCAAGACAAGAAATTTATCAAATATTGAGGCTAGAGGTTAAGTTATCACGTTCTGAAAAATGATTATTTGTTAATAGTGTAAAGTAAAGCACTTCAGCGATAGCCTTTCGTAGGTCAGGAGTATCACGTAGGTAAATGCTTCTCAATTTCAAGACTAATGGCATAAATGATAGTAGCAGGATTCAAAGTGAGGCGGAGAAGTTGAAAAACTGGTAACAAAACCATTTTAGCTATAGTTTGCTCTTGGGATGAGTAAAATAGGCTCTTACACGTTTAAATTATAAACTATTCATCACTATTTCATTTTTCTGGAAAATAAACAGTGCTACATTTATGTTGTAACTGCTAAAAAAGTCTCGGCAATAATGGTTATTTTAACTTTCTCGTACTGAAGCTTATAATGAAAAGATTTTCTTTCAAATTTTTGCGATTTTCTCTTTTATGTAAATAAGCTTTCAGCTTTGGGGGGCAATGCGGTCAGCACTAAGGACCACAATGTTGTCCAAAGAAGCCGATACCCATTGATATGAATCTGGAGAGGGGATTCTCACCGGCTGTGAGGAACTTCAATCCTTCACAATGGCAACTCAGTGCCTTAATCATGGTGCCAATGTGGCTTAATAATTCATGCACGATGACATACGAAAAGATTATAGTTACTATGATACGAGAAAAAAGGATTGTTTACTTGCTTTCGGGTGCCCATATTTTTCGAACTCAGAAATTTTTGGGAAAAAAATTAAAGAAATTTTAAAATCAAATAAAAATTAAATTATCTGGAATCAATATACTTAAATGATAAGTTCTTAATTTTTTTGCAGTTTATCATACGTATTTCTGTTTTTCTTCCTTATATTTCATAGGAATAGGCGTTTTTTAATTAGTAGTTAAAGTGTCAATTAATGACATATCTATGATTACAGATTTTAATGAAATATATTCTTCAAAATTAGGGTAGACTTTAGACGCATAGCTCAGAATCTTCTCGAGATTCTTTTTATGATAAGATTAGTATGAAATACTGTAATTGAGATACGGGAGAAAAAGTTTCATTTGTTTTTTTTTTTTTTTTTTTTTTTTTTTGTGAATACATTTCAGGAACTTAGAATATTTTTAGGATAAATTAAACTATGAAATTCTCTAGAATTCAATCAATTATATACCTTTATAAAATAACATACTTAGTTTTGCCGGTTTTTTAAATGAAATTCTATTTTTTCTGTATATTTCTTTACTGTTATTTAAATACGTAAAATTTATGTTTGGAGTAAACTAAAATATAATTTTTTTCTCTCAATCAGCTAAACATTCAGCTCAGAACTGCACACGGGATGGACAAATTAGTAAAAACATGTATAATTTTATATTGAGCCGACCAGGTGGCCGAGTGGTTAGCGTGTCTGACTGCGGAGCCGCTGGTCGTGGGTTCGAATCCTGCTCTGGGCATGGATGTTTCTTTCTCTCGGTGTTCTGTGTCCTTTCTCCTTTGTGTGTGATTGTGTGAATGTGACCAGCCCTATAAACGGGTTTGTGGTTGTGTGGCGTGGGCGACGTTGCTCCACCGCCGTGGCTTCGCCACAGGTGCCCACTGGGTAAAGAGAAGAGAGCAGCAGTTCTGGTATTTCTGTGGATAATGGGACAACCCCCAAGTGCCCACCATTTAAAATATATATATATATATATATTAATGTCTGATATTTATATCTTACAGATTGATAGTTGTAGGAAAACAGAGAGGAGGTAAAGGACCATCATTGAACTGAGAAGGAATTTTCGTGAAAACAACCAGAATATGGTAACATTTACCGTGTTGGCTCTTGGGAACACCGAGCTCGGTTGTTTTTAACAAAGCGTTTTGGTAATGGTTTTGGTAAAATTAGTGCTAAAAATTGTTTTAAGAAAGGAGAAAAATTGGGTGAATGGGACAAAATTTGGTGATTTAATCATGATACCTTAGAGTGGCAATAAAAGCTAAATTTTTGAAAATCTGAATTTCTGGTAAAATAAATTATTTAAATACAGTAAAATTTGTTTTTATTAACAGGAATTATATTTTATTCATCAGAAATATCATCATACGGTACGGTAATCTTGTCAGAATTATTTCCTCAGTGAACAAAAATATCCAAGATTGTTTTAGCGTAAACTTGTTTAACACAGTTTTTCTCAGTAGTGATTCTTTAGAATTAGATAACGTTTATTCCTTCGTTTACATACATTTACTTGTGACTCCTAATTTGAATGCTTTTAGACAAATATTGTATAGGTATACGCCGAAGAGCCTTTACATTATAACCACCCTCCATCTATAACAATGGGCTCGCCCAGGTTTTCATGGTTTCTAGCCGAGGAACAATGTTTTTATGGGGCGCATTGGGACCCATAATTCTCATAGAACAATCCCTGACGTCTGTAAACTACTTGAACATAGTTGCAGATTAGGTTCACCCATTCATGGCAACAGTTTTTCCTGCAGGGGATGGTGTTTACCAACAGGATAATGCACCATGTCATAAGGGTCGAATCGTCATGGATTGGTTCAAGGAACATTCCAGTGACTTTCAAGTCATGTCTTGGCCCCCAAATTCCCCTGACCTTAATCCAATAGAGCATTTGTGATCCTACTTGGAAAACCAAATTCGTGTTGCCACGCTACCCCCTCGCAATGTGAGGGAATTGCAGGACCAGTAGGTGAGCGCTTGATACCAGATACCTCAGAGAACCTATCAGCACCTTGTGGAATCAATGCCACGGCGGGTGCTAGCAGTTTTGAGGGCTAAAGGTGGTCCTACATGTTATTGGCAGGGTGGTCATAATGTAATGGCTCTGCGGTGTATATTGATGATAGCCATTACAGAGTAACAAGTACTAGTTTTCTTGAATTTTTATCTAAAATAAGTCCCCCGGGATCTTTCAAAACTTTCTAGAAATTGGAGGAAAAAAAATTCTAATTACTATAGATTAGGAAAAATTAGAAACTTTCTATAAGTAAGGAAGATGTTTTTAGGAACAATTTTTAATTTAAACTTCGGAAATATTTTTTTAAAGTCTTTTTTTTTGTTTTAAAAAGAGTTTAATTTTTTATAAGAAAAGTAAGTGAACAAAAACAGTTTTGGTTTAGTGATTTTCAAAAAGTTATTAAATTGCATATATATATATATAGTGAAAGGAATTTAAATTTTCTAATTACTAGTTTGGATTCATTCACAAAAAAAGCCCATTTGTAATTACAAGTTACGCTTTAAAGTATTTTTAATGTAATAACGAATTACTACGTAGTAATAAATACTAAAAACGTAAAGTATAGTGACTGCAAAAATACCCTTTTCTTCCTAATTCAACTTCTAAAAATTAAAATCAATGAGTTTTTAATATAGTGTCTTGGCCTTCAATTTCAAGGCAACTATCGACCCCCTAATTAATTTAGCAATAAGGCCGTTTGCAAGAAAGTACCACCAAAAAATATCCCAAAATCTTAGAAGCATTATATCACCTTGCTTTACCGAGTAATTTGACAAGCACTTCTTGAAAATTCTTTTTTGCAACAATACCTTCACACGTAACTCCTTTCCCTCGCGTTTTAAAGTTATTGAACTTGCTTTTAAATGGAAAAAAATCCAATATTGAAGAGAAAAATTGGTACGGTTGTCTTATAAATAATACCCTATTTTTAATAAAACGTTAGTACATTGTTAGAAATTTCTCAGAAAAATGATTAAGCAGCAATTTAGTTAATTGTTATCTCACCGTATTCAAACGAAACAGTCAAATGCCCATCTTAAATGAAATGTTCAGACTGTTAACAGTGAGAAGAACTGTTAATTAACTACGTTCGCCTAATACGGTTAAACAATGAGAATTTTATCGCATCAACTAAGCATACCTGTTGAGGCCACTTATTTCTTGCAGCTGTGTACATATTATAGCCGAGAGGATTAATCTGTCAGTCTCACGGCCGACACAGGACGGGGGTTTGTGCCCCAGTATTATCACCACAATATTTCCTCCATTTCTTTCCAGACATGAAAAGTTTCCAGTATCCTGCACTCCTCAATTTGTGTTCTATACTCTCCAACGCCCATTACTTAGCGAAAATCCTAGTGTCCCATTCTCCAATGTCCAGTAAGTCATTTTACGGTTTTGAAACCATGCTGGATATAAATGGTTTAAAACCGTATAGTTTCGTATTCATGGTTTTGTAACCAAACTATTTGTAAACGGTTTCAAAACCGTAAGGGTACAAAATGTTCTTTACCGTAAAAATTATAGTTAATTGGAAGGAAAGACTGTTTCCTGATATTTTACCATAATTTTAGAATGGAAATTTAACAGTACATACATTAGGGCGTGTGGTGTTACAACTTGTTATTACACGTTATTTATATTTGCTAACCTATTACATATTATTTGTAAATATTTTAAACGTTAAGTATAGGGATTACGATTATATATATATATATATATAAACTTAAAAGTATATCACGCCAGCAAAGTTCTTTTTTTAATTCTAGTTCTAAAACCTAAAAACTTTGAATTTTAGACAGTGTTTTTTTCGCCTTCAAGACAAGTATCTGTTCCCTTTAGATTTTACAATAAAAAACACATTTTAAGAGTGTTTTCTTATTTTTATGGACTGATAATGAAGTTTTCCATCCTTTTCAATCGAAATAAATCACAAATAAAACAATAACAATGAGTTTTCGAAAATCCTTTTTGATGGTTCTGAACACGCAGACTGCAAGAAAAGAACCCAAAGTGAAATCCTTTTTGTATTACAAACGCGTTCGAAGCGTGATATCACCATGTATTACCAAGTAGTTTGACAAGCACTCTAATCCATCTCCTTGAAAATTCTTTTTTGCAGCACTACCTTCACACGTTTATCCTTTTACTCTTTTTTATATATATATCGAAACGGATCTGTTTTATTCTTTTATCTCTATTCTTTCGCCAAAATAGATTTTTCCTTTAAGAAACTAAAGTCTACGTTAACACTTAGTCTTTCAGTTTATCTCTACCCGGATCTTTGTATCTATTTTTCTAGAGTACTGTAAGATTTTAAGTCCTGCTTTGATGTATACTGAAACTTAAATAAATTATGTAAATTCTTTATCACTTCTATTTATCATGCTTGTTTTATACATTGATTGTTTCATTTTTATTGATTTATAGTTTTTAACTATAATTTTAATACGATATATTTTTAACAAATAAAATACATTTTAGTTAAACTTCCTTTAATTAAATTTAAATATTGATATTTCTGATAAAATCTATTTATTTCTTAATTGAAAACATCTTCAAGAGTCTAAAAAATGTAGAACATATTGCGCATAAATGATAAGAAGTCTATGTGTGCTAGTGACCAGTTTTTGAGTAGAAATCATTTCTAGAGTGTTGTTAAATAAATAGAAACTCAAAGATAATAATAATGTTACTTTAGCTCATTACAGTAAACTCCAGTAAGTTTTCGCTTTCTGCAGAAAAATGAAATCATCACCATGATAAGCGTTGTATAAGTGACCATTAATTTAATTATCTATTTATTTATATATTCATTATTTGCCATCTTTGTTCTTCTCTATAATTTTGCATCAGGCTTTGCTGATGCAAAATTATAGAGAAGAAAATTATAGAGAAATTTTGCATCAGACTATAGTTTTCCTACACATATTGTCTGGGAAATCATAATGAATGCCGCAAGTATTAAAATCGTAGTCCTAAATATTTAAATTTGAGCTAAGCAATATTAATATTAAAATATCTCTACTTTTTTGTATCATCTGTTAGTAAAATTTCAAGCTTGGTCTGAATTGCATTAAAAAAGTGCTGTTATATCCTTAATGGAATTACATGGGGTGAAACTCATAAATAATTCTTGAAAGGTACGGCATGAAACTGACTTGGAACTTTTAACATCTGACCATAACGTCTGTTTTCGGTTAATGTGACAAACTTATAACACTGTACAATGTAAAAAATTACGTTAGAAGAAAATATGTGTTCCTTATATATTTTTGGATAAAAAAAATCTTTAACTTTTTCGTTTACCGATCACAATTTTCCTCTAATTACTGCATTTTTGGCGACTTAGCACTTTTTTACAGTACACAATCTAGATGCTCAAGGTGAAATTTGCTGTCAATGGCAGTGAAACCTTCACCGAATCAAGGATGACGATTCTAGCGAAGTTGACAAGATTTTTTGGTGAAACCTTTACTTACCTTTTCAAAGTTTCGATGCTCTAGATGTGTAAGAAATTGAAATATCTGAAAATTCCTTAAAAACTCAACAACTTTCAGCCTACAAAAATGGATCGTGTTGACATTTTCGGTATTGATATATAACTTAAGAACAGTATCACATAGTTTCATCTAAATGACCAAAAACATATATTCATATTTGTAGATGCATGGAACTAAAGATTTTTGCGTTCCATAATCTAATCTCTTAATAATTTCAATATGTACGAAAAATATAAAGTTGTTTAAAAACGGTGTTCACATGAAAAACATATAAACGGTGATTTATTGTGCCCAATTTTAACAAATATTGAAAAAAGTAAGAATAAAAATACAATAACATCTAATACCTTTTCTTTTTTCTCTCGTTCTTCGTTTGATTATCACTGCAATAACTATAAAGAGTATGGCAAAAGCAGAAACTATTCCAATTAGTATTCCAATTATAGGACTTAAAACTAAATCATCTTCTTCGGCTGTAAAGCAAAAATAAAATAAAAGAATATTATTTATGTTGCACTTCTAAAATTAAAATAACAAATTTGTCAGGGGAAAATATAATACCTAATGCGTTATTTATAAAACAAAAGTTAGTGCTTAATTTCTTTAATAAAAAGCAAATATAAACTGCAACGATGATTTACAACAAATTTCTTTAATTTTTGGGGGAATATAGTTCTTTAAAAGGATAGTAACTAAACAAAGGATAAAGCTTGGCTTTTTAAAGGAGCAAATGCAAATTACAAAACATTATTTGTTACTTACTCCCAAAAATTACAAGGACATAAAAGTATGATATTTAAATGGAAGGTCATAATAAAAAAAAAGTTGGAAATTACTTGTATCGACATATAACTGAGGATATCAATATCTTTTAATTATTTGGTTACAAATAAGGTGTTAATAATATGGTTGGTAAACTAAGCATAAAACAAAAGAAAATGTTTCATTTTCATTTTATAATGCAAATAATCTTCTTCCTATCAGATAAAAAGATTTTACATTAATTCCATAATTATTTTAAACTATTATTAAAATTTTTTATTATTTATTTTTAACAGTGCTGCATTACTATTTAATAACCAAAAAAAAATTCATTTGTTACTTAAGTATCAATTATGCTGTTTATTTTATAATTAAAATAGTTTTGTTTTTACGAACTTACGTTAAAAAAAATATACTAGAGAAACGTAAGTGTTAATAGAAAAAATAATAAATGTAAAGGAATTAAAAATACTTAATGTTGAACCAAATATGTTGTACCTATATGCTGTACGTGAACAACAAAAAAAAACCTGAACGATGAAATAAAAAAATTTAAAAAATATTCTCTAAAGAAAAAAATAGTCTTAACAATTAAAAATGATTACAAATGTTTTAATTTTACTTTTTCACACTTCATTGTTTGCAAGGTAACTTTTGATATTCATAAATTTAATCCAATATACTAAATAACGTAATTAAAAACAATATAATAATTCAGTTAATAGAAATAAAATTCTACATCCCTAAATAATTTCCGGATGACCAAAAATATAAAGAAGATGTTTGTTTATAGTTGGAAATATATTAATAGACATGCTATTTATAAAAGAGATTTAATAGCCACTATTAACATTCCAGTCAAACTATTAAAGCTAATTTCATAACAATAGGGTAAGAAAGCTAATAAAGATATTCACATTATATAACATAACAAAATGGCATGCACTCTATAATAGCAACTACAAAAGCAAGATGGCCACAATAAACTCAGAGGAAACAATTATTATGAGAAGCACATAGAAAAGATATTGTTTTACTAAGGCATGCAGACAAGCTAAAAGCATACATTATTTAGCTCAGTGATACGAATTATGCATACTTCAAGCCAGGCTAATGTATTGTATTAAATAAGACGCGTAGACCTAGAGTAAAATTATTAAGCTACAAAAGCATAAAATGCATAAATAACATTAAGATTGAAAGTGGCACTTATAAACATAATTTTCACAATAATATACAAATTAGTAAGCATTTGTGAAGTATCTTTATTGCAACACAAAGTTAAAACATTTAAGATTTCTTGTGTTATGCATGCAACACAAGGTAACACAGTATATATGATCACGACTGTAATGTACAAAAATCAACTTAAATTATCAATAAATCATGCATAAGTGAGAAGTTACAAGAAGCAAATTTTGGCATTGTAATTTTGAACAAAAATATTGATTTTTGTATCTATGAAAAGGGAGTAAATATTAAAAAAATATAATGAATATTAAGTTAGAAATTCAAAAAGGACATAGTACAACATAGTAGCATGTGCAGAATAATCTCTGTCCATATATGTAGGAAAACTAAATAGCATTGTCATTTCAAAAGAAAATAATGAATAATTCTAACTTTAAATAATAAAAAAAATATTTCTGCAGTATTTTAAATGGTATCATAAATATTTAAGAAGAATGAAATGAAATAATTTTGAAATTAGTTCGATAGAAAAAATCAATACACATAACAATATATAAAAACATTAAAAATATTTTTTATTGCTCAATTTTTGAATTATTTTAAAGCCTAAAGAAACCTTGAAGTAAGACCATGCCTAATAAATAATGTAAAATGAAAACTATGATGTAAAGCTCGGGGT
This sequence comes from Parasteatoda tepidariorum, assembly GCF_982258835.1. Lineage (NCBI taxonomy): Eukaryota > Metazoa > Arthropoda > Arachnida > Araneae > Theridiidae > Parasteatoda > Parasteatoda tepidariorum. Next base: position 86,659,407 of record NC_141759.1, on the reverse strand, counting down.
GTTTGTATGGTCGGAATGATAGCGCACTGTAGGAATCGGGAAGGATAGAGTATAGTAATCTCGCTGCGATTCCTGGTATTTGTATAACAGCAGTACTGCAATGTGTACTTAAATGAAAATAAATATTGTCACCGGCGTTAAAAAATCAGACTGATTTTGTTTTTCCCCAAAGCAATCTCCTGAATTTTTGTAGCTCTTTATCTTAATTTTCTATATAGTATCAGTAGCTTAAAATATTTTTAAAATATGCGAATATAAGCTACCGGCAATGTTGTTTAGAAGGTGTCATGATTAATATATCCTACCGATCTCCAAACAAACAGTAGCAGTATCTTCTACCAAACAATAGAAATATATCCTTTAAAACAATATCAACATCTCCTATCAAACAATAGCAATATCTTTCAACTAACATAAGCAATATATCCTGCCAAAACGTAAAGGTTTGCACTTTTGCTATTGAAGGGAAAGAGAGCATTGCTCTTAAGCTAGGATATATTGCACTATGTACAGGACAGAAAAAAAACTGACAAAATATGGCAACAATTTTAGGGCCCCCAATCCATTTTAGCAAAAGTTATTTTATCGGACTTTTTAATTTTTACGTAAGTGTTAATAAAGCGCGATTCAGGAAATTCGCAATTTGAATCGAAAATGCATTCACATTCACGAGCATTAAATATGTTGAAGATGTTCTTACAATTTCGTCATTAACTTACAACCAATAATTTTGACTTTCTCTTTTAAAAGGATTCCAAGACATATATCTGAAGAGTAGTGATTACTGAATACCCTATGTTATTTAATGTAACTGTAAAGATTTGCTATAATAGAAAAAAGAATAAACACTTAAACTATGAAGAAAAAAATGGCTGTTGCAATTGTGGTAAAGAGAAGATACAAATTATAACTAGTAAAGGAGAAAGAAATTAACTACTTTCGGATAGACTTGATATACTGGGTGTTTCAATGGCTATTGACAAATAAAAGAAGCTATGTCCTTTATTCTATTTACCGAAAAAAATAACGTTCATACGTGATTAAATCAAAGATAATAAAAAAGTGATGTTTGGTTTCCAATGATAAATATGTATTTGCTAAAAGTTCCTTATTTGGAACATAATGGTTAAGAGAATGTCAAGTAACTTTCTTTTCTCGTTTATTTCCACATATATACAATACATTGTTTTCAATCAGAGCTTCTATCATTGTTTCAATAAACTCATAAAACGAAATTGAGTGTCAATTAGAACAATGAAAGCAAGAGCAAGTGAAGCAAAAAGAAAGAAAGTGATAGAGCATGATTTATTTAATAATAGGTTAGGTAAGAATAAACCAAAGTACTGAAGAAACAATCCAAGAACATCTTCAGTGTAGAGAGTTTGACTTAATCAAAAATTGAGATTGAACTCTCATGTTATTTATTTCATGGGAAGCAACTTAATATGTTTTTTATAGTCATAACAAGCATTCAGGATAATTGCTAAAAACATATTTATTATATTTTGTTAAATTTTTCAAAAATTCTCAACTTAAGATGCTTCAACATAGCATTTGAAGACTTTATAATTGATTTTATCGAGCATTTCTGAATAAAGACGGTCATGTCTGCTGTTCAAGGATTGCTCTTACAAATTTTTCAATCGAGAATATCCAGTATTGTCGTATAAACATGTTTCAGGATAACTTTTTTCTAATTCGTCAATTGAGATTATGAAGTTCTGTCGTATGAAGAAGATTGAGCTTGCGATCCCAGGATTTTTTCCAGATATTTTAATTGAGATCATCTGGTACTAGCACAAATCTATAGTTGAAACTGCGAAACCTCAGCACTATTTTTGAAGATTTTTCAAATTATTCCAAACAAAATGTTGCAGTATCAATTTCCCTAATCTTTAATAAATTTTGAAATACTATCATACCATACCATAAATTTAATCTTCTTTGGCGAGTAGTTTTAATCTTCATAAACGTAAAAATGGAGCATTCCCGCAACAGCCTGCTGTGGCCCAAGGGGATCATAGAGGTTAAGGCTCCACAATTTCAAGATCTTTGGCATGATTGCGGCAAAGACGATCAGCACTGAGCGAAAGCCCCTTTACTTTCCAGGCAAGCTGGTACCTTTCGATCTGAAGCTGGGTAAGCTTCAAGCCACCACTGAGGATCAAACACCAGTTCTTTTCAATAAGAGTTCAGTGGTTTAATCACTGATCCCTGGTGGCTCCACCTGCATATTTTTTTAGAAAGTAATATTAAAACTTCCCTTATACATTTTTAAGTTTGGAAATACGATTTTATCTTACCGAGAAGTGTATCTTTTGTAAAAAATTTAACATCCAATGCAAATTTTTCGTTGAATATAATTATTATCACAAAACACTCCATATTATCTTTTCTTGCCTACGAGTAAGCGGAAGCAAGCCATACTTGGTTTTAAAAATAAAACTTCTCTCTTGCAAGTATGATACGAAATATATTTTGCCTATATCAGTCATGGGGAAAACGCTCCAAAAGTTTCCTTAATATGCGGAGCCAGAACCTTTCTGATGCAAGGCCAGTTCCTAGACCTCTACGCAGGCCGGCCGGTAAAGAATGAGAAACTAAAAGTTTTAGTTTGTCTACTGCTATGAAGACAAGATAAAAACTATTTCTATTGTTGAAGAATTGAAAAAAAATAGCTGGACTCTCTCAATCTAAATCAATTAAAATCGTTTAACACCACACCTCTCTTAAAAGTGAATTATCTTCATAACCGCAGTAATCACCAGCATATGAGTCTGGTGTGCGGGAGAGTTCTCATTAGAGCCGGATAGTTCTGAGCAAATATGTATTAAATACGAACTCTCGTAGCGTAAGATACTTTATTCGTTCTCAACCAGATTAACTCTTCTTAAGTTTTGGTTTAATGAGTTTTTTTTTTAATTTAAAATCTGTCACTATCCATTTGAAATACCCAGTATAGGTTGTTTGAAATAAATTTCAATTTTAGGTTTAATAAAATGCCCCTTGCCTGTATGTCTTTCAGCTGGTCTTAATGTACTAGCATATAAGGCCACTGAATTGCTCCTTCCTTTTGCATTGGCCGCATACAGAACAAGAATGAAAGAAGTTCCCGTTAATAAATCTTGCACCAAGAAACTAGGACTATCTTCTGAAGTCATGTTTCCCTGAAGATGCTCGTTTGTTGAGCTGTATACTTCAAGATGAAAAGTCTGCGGTAAACCACCATCGTAACCTGGTTCGCATTGTATCAGAAGTGAGTCTGTTGTGTGGTTTGTCACCAAGCAGTTACGCATAGTCTCTGGAGGACCTAGAATAATATTCCTCAGTTTGGTTTACGTCTTTCGAAAATCTTAATACACGGAACACATTTTTGAATTCTGTGGTTTTTATACATAAGCATCAATGTAAAAATTTGATCGACCTAAGATAACTTTTAATCTCATAAAATTGCATTTATGTAGTAATATTAATAGTTCCAAGAAAACCACCAAAAAGTAGACTTTTGAGATTTTTTTTGAGGAATTACTATCGATCCATAGCAAGATCAAAATATTTTAGTAAGGATATTATTGCATTGCTATAACATTTAATGGATATGGCGGTTTGATTTTATATTTCCACAAAGTATTGTCGAATACAGATGGTTTGAAGTAGACATTCAAAATAAAAACACCGGGACGGATTAAAATTTTATTAGAGAGGTATCAAGTAGGCTCACATGAAAACCCAACAAAATCATTTGATAAGAAATGGTGGGTTAGAAAAAATGGTTAAAAGAGGGAAGAAATTTAAATATTTTCAGGTATGAAGTATTGTTTCCGATGTAATTATACTTCCAGTGTTACTCACATATTTTAAAGTATTTTTCTTATCGCTTCGTGTTTCATTTCAATCGAGTCAACATAAACGCTACAACGGAGACATTGCCTTACAAGCTGACATGAGACATAAAAACAATACTAACTGTATACATAGATACATAATTTTTACATAGCAAAAATACTAATTGTATATATTGAACTTAGATAGCAATGATAGATATATAAAGATGTACAAGTCAGAAGTAGTACATTCCATATGCGAAAATCCTTGTAACTTTTAAATAATAACTCATATTGGCTAATGTTTGATCTCATTTACTTTAGTCTTAGTTCATTCACTCATTTCATTTGTCATAATTGCATCCAGATAGCAATGATAGGTGCATAGAAAAGTACAAATATATGGTAGTTTTTATTATTACCGATGTATTGACTTTTTTGTATTATTGTACTTTTTATATTGTTACCTTTTTGCAGCGATGTAGTATTTTACACTAATGTATATCTTTTAATATTGTATTTTACACTGAGTCATATTTTTTAATGTAGCATTTTCCCCCGATGTACTCATTTACGATGCAATATTTTACATAGAACTACCGCGACATGAGGATGCGACAATAGGACTAAACATTTAAAATATTATAAATCTTTTACGGTTAAAAAAGTACAATTATGCATTTGCACTTTTTTACGCCCCTGACATTGTTATCTAGACACATAATTATAACAAATAAAATAAGTGAATGAATGAAGATTAAAGCTAATGAGATCAAATATGAATAAATATGTCAAACTATTCAGAAGTTGCAAGGGTTTATACGTATAGATTATACTGTTTTTAACTCGTAAGTATTCATCTGCCTCGGTTGCCTAATTGGACTAAAGATATAAGTTTCACCTCTCTTTCACATCCTTTCTCCCACTGTCAAATGATATCATGGAATTTTCTTGTGGTGCTATTTTTGACCACTTTAAACAAATTCCTATAGGCCCTAGTTTTAGAATTTTGAATGCATAATTTTGGCTTTTTATTTTACCTAATTGTACTTCAATAATATAAGTAATCCTTATCTGTATACAAAGGCATAAACTTCATAACTCATACTTTAAAAAGATTTAACATATGCTGTTTGATACATATGTTATATACAGGTTCTAAAACAGACTAACTGATACTTTTGACTCAAAATTAAATTTCTGAAAGTAGAAATATACAATTATACTGCTGGAAATGGAATAAATATTGAAAATATATATGCTACATTTTTATTTAATATGCAAATTTATGTTTCAAAATGTTGAATTTTCAGCAATATCCTGTAAGCAAAGAAGAAAATCGTGCTAAATCGAAATCATAACAATATATATATATATATATATATATATATATATATATATATATATATATATATATATATATATATATATATATATATATATATATTTAATGATGTTTAATATCTTTGAGAAGTCCTTACATTTTTTTCATTTAGATTTGAAAAATGGACTTACATTTCTAGATAATTTAATTATTTTAGAAAGTGTAATCTTAGAAAAAAATTATATTTAAAAGAAGCCTTCACGATTTATGAGCATTACGTTAACAGGAAACTTCAAAAGAATCATTAAGTGCTAATGCATTTCACGGCCTGGATTCTTTTATAAACTTTCATTTTCATTTATAAAACTGACTTCATCATTAATTTTAGAAAGAAAACTAATTATAAAATAAAATAAACGGCACCTTCTTGCTTCAATGCTTGCAGTTTTTACAGTAAAATGAAAAATAACGAAACTAAAAAAGAAGGAAAAATCAATTGCTTTGTTTTTCTTTTTCTTTAATATTAAAAATTTCTTATATTAGGAAATTTCACTTAAACAACAAATTTGTTTTAATCTTTTGTAACAGATTTATTATTATGAATGTGTTGCTTCCGTGTTTCGATATCATTAATTTTTTTCCTTCTAGATTTTCATTCGGGAAAATATTTTTAATTAGAAATTCTTTTAAAAAATGACTGGATTTCATTTTTAACGGTTTGCAGGTGTTTAATTCTTTTTTTTACTTTTTACGTTAAGAAAGAGTACTAAATACAATGCAAAAAGATAGAAACAAAACATTCGGATATAATGAAAATGTCTTTAACCGAGAAAGTGTTAGAAAAAGAATTATGAAAGTCCATTTTAGATTTTTTATCTTGAAGATTTAAATACAATCCTTTACGTTTTTAGTGAAATAGCGATAAAATATAGCGATAAAATTAGCGATAAATTCCGTATCATTTATATTTATATCACCTTGAAAATTGTTAGAAAGAACCGTTTGAAATTGAAGAATTTTATTTATAGAAGTTTATATTCTAAATGATAACATAAATGAAAACAATAATATTTAAATAAATAATATTATAAGAGAAAAAAGTTCACAAAAGTTCCTGTTAAAAACTATTTAAATGTACCACAAAATCTAACATTACTTTTCATTTGTATCCCCTTTTCAAATATCGATGCGAAAATTATTTTTCTATTTAAGAGTTTATACAGTAAAAGCAATAAATAATATTGGAAGGCGAAAAAATACAAATGAAATATCGAACAAGCATATCAGATTCTTAGAAAAAAAATATTTTATTCATGAAGCGAAATTTAGAATGTATATGTCAACGTCAAATGCCAGTATTCTATAAAATTATTCTTTAGAATTCCTGGTGCATTTTTTAGAATAGTTCTATAGAATAAAACTCTGAAATATTAGAATTAATGTATACTCTAACTTTTATATGGAGTGCCGAAGCAATGTATGGAATGAAAAATGCTTTTTGAGTGAAGTATGAATAATGAAAATGAATATATTCTAGTTATGATAGTTGCCTAGTTATGATAGTTGCCTAATTACAGACTGGTGCATAATTTTTATTAGTCATTCTATATAGTACAGGCAGGGTGTGGAATTGTAATCGTTACTTACTTTGTTTTGTATTTAGTGATTCTATAGAATAGAATACCTAGATCATGTGTACAACAATGATTTCTTAATTTGGCGATCAGTTGTAGAATGCCTGATTACTTTCGTCAAGGGCAAAATATACATTATTGAAAAAAAAATTCTTAGATTTAAAATAAATTCTAAGGTGTGTTTAAATTCGCTAGATTCTTTTAAAACTTTTCAACAACATTTAATATATTTCTTTATTTTATAATGAATCAGTTAAAAGTTTCACATTTTAAAGAATGCAAATGTTTTCACAAGTTGTAATTCTTTAAAAATATTTTTAAAAATTACAATTATAACTATAGTAGAATTTGTAATTAATCACGGCAGCTAAAACTAAGATTTTGACTATTATTATAAGTTTTAAATACTTATTAATTTTCATTAGTTTTCGTAACCATAATTGTTTTACATTTTTGCATTTCTCTTGTTTCAATTTTTTTATCTATGAAATTTACCTATGAAACTTCCCAGCTTAGGTTATTTAACAGATTTTATTCAAGCTAGCAAGTTTTAAAAAATTTATTTCTGAAAATACAGGGAACTTGGAACTTAAAATTGGAAATTTTGAAATTTTTTGCCTTTAATATATTTAAGAAAGTTCTCAAAAAGAAATTATAAAATATTGAGCATCGTGTCGAAATAATTGACTACCTTATTATTAATTAAAGTAAATTAGATGGGTAAAATCGACAAAATTATAAAAAATAAATTTGTGAAAATGAAAAATGCAAGAATTTGCCATCATGTCTCAAGTATGTAATAAAGTTGCACAATAGGAGTATAAATTGACACAACATCGGTTTCCTTCTGATTTGCTTTGCTTCTGCTCTCAAGAAAACAGAAATGAGTATATTTAAGTATCTTCTTCAAAAGCGAATGCATTTCAATAAACTTTAACCACCACAACTGAAAGTTATGGGAAAATTTCAACAAAACAACACTTAGCAATATTTCATATCATTATAAGGAGCTGCAATCAGATGTTTAAGAAAACTAATGGAAAATCAAGATATGAATAGCAATATAACTAAAAAACTGATAAAAATATTGCATATGGAATCAAATCTAACTATTTTTGCCAGTTAACACAAAGTTCATAGCACATTATTTATAATTCATCTAAACAAAAATGGCTGCTCGGAATGGCAAACATAAATTTTGTTTTCTTTTTAGAAAAAAAAAATATTTTTTGAAAAATGAAGGATTCTTTTTAAGTTTTTCAGTTTCCTTTAATTAGTTGAAAAAAAATTGTACTTCAAATTTTTCAAGTTTTTACTAGTTTATTAGGGGAATAAGAACTAAGTCAAATTTAAACTTTTTTATTGTATCAACATTTATGAAAGGTATTTTGAAGCGTACAAAGATAATGATAGAACGTGTAATTTATACATTGCAGTTTAAAATTATCTTAATAGGTTTTTAATTATGAAAAAAAAATATTTATAATGTACAAGAACATAATATGTCAACTTCCCATTGTTTCAGCCTTTTGCTTACTGTTGGCGCAACTGATGGACCAGAGTCGCAGGTGTTGTCATGCAACGCACAGTAACCAAAAAAGGGAAAAATACGTTTTCCTTAAGGAGTTACATATGTACTTTTACAGTAAAAAAATATGGTTTATCAATACGATTTTTTAAAAAAATAGAATATTAGATGCTCATTATTTACATACGTCGAAATAACACCTAGATATATTAAATGCATATTAGAACAGCACATAGTGCAATTAAAAGGCGTATAATTTAATCAATGAGCTTAAATGAGCCATTTTCTTTCTTTATACGAACATATACCAATTTATTCTTTTTAAATTAATTTTTTCTAAAACATGTATTTTCAACGTCATTTATTTTTTACCTAAAATTTAGAGTATTGAAATAACGTTTAAGCAACAAACATAATTCAAAATAAACCGAGGAACGTTTTCGCTTTGATAAACTGCGGCAAAAATATTCTTCTTCATTTATGACACTCAAACCTTCCAAATCAACTATTCAAGTAAACGAAGGCATTTTTTGGATTCTTTCTCATAAATTATTCCAAAACTCTTCTTCCGGAAGGCGGTCATCATAAATGTTTCATTTAGCCAAATAAAAGATCGTTCGAATACAGTAGCGCCAAAGATCCGCTCTATTCATTAAATGTTTGTTATTCCACGCCAAAGTTATCTAGAAGAACAATGATAAGGTGTGAGATGTATTTTAATAATGCATCGAGTATTTTCTTGGGAGATTAAAAGAAAACCCATTTATCATTCTTACTAAACATAATGATTAGGATTCATCGTCTAGTCGCAAAAAATGAGCTGAATCATTTGTTTATAAATTTTTCTAACAGTTATTTGAACACACTGTATAAATTCTAGCTTCGTATTTGATGTGATAAGTTTGGGATAAATATTCTTACAACATGATGAATTACTAAATATACTTACGAAGAAAACTTGCGTATAAAATTAATGCATAAGATCGCTACATATATAACTGTGTCACTATTTCTTTGAAACAAAAAATGTCATCAAAGTATGAATTTACTATGAATCATCGATAAATATTATATTTCTTATTTGAACATTTTTTTATTTCAACGTTAAGCAACGTTCGTTGATTTTGTCAAAATAAATAAATTAATAAATAAAATAATAGTCATATAAAATAAATAATAAATTGATGAAAAATGATAATAAATAATACTAATAATAAATAATAAATTAAATACTTCATTTTGTCAAAAAAAACCCAGTTCGTTTGAATCCAGTAGCAAAGATCCGCCCATTCATTTAATATTTGATATTCCAAACCTAAGTTATCTAGAAGGACAATGATAAGGTGTGAGATGTATTTTAGTAATGCATAAAATATTTTCTTCGATTATAAGAAAACCCATTTATCATTCTTACTAAACATAATGATTAGGATTCATCGTCTAGTCACAAAAGATGAGCTGAATCATTTGCTTATAAATTTTTCTAACAGTTGTTTTGAACACCCTGTATAAATTCTAGCTTCGTATTTGATGTGATAAGTTTGGGATAAATATTTTTACAACATGATGAATTACTAAATATACTTACGAAGAAAACTTGCGTAGAAAATTAATGCATAAGATCGCTACATATATAACTGTGTCACTATTTCTTTGAAACAAAAAATTTCATCAAAGTATGAATTTACTATGTATCATCGATAAATATTATCTTTCTTATTTTAACACTTTTTTATTTCAACGTTAAGCAATGTTCGTAGATTTTGTCAAAATAAATAAATTAATAAATAACAAAATAATAATATACAACAGATAATAAATTAATAAAAAAATATTAATAAATAATTCTTATAATAAATAATAAATTAAATATTTCATTTTGCCAAAAAACAGATCGTTTGAGTACAGTAGCAAAGATCTGCCCAATTATTTTAATATTTGATATTACAAGCCAAAGTTATCTAGAAGGACAATGATAAGGTGTGAGATGTATTTTAATAATGCATAGAATATTTTCTTCGATTAAAAGAAAGCCCATTTATCATTCTTAATAAGCATAATGATTCGGACTAATCGTCCAGTTGTAAAAGAATTATTTGCTTATTATTTTTTTCTACGATTGTTTTAAACACTCTATATGAATTCTAGCTTCTTATTTGATATAATTATTTTGATGTAAGTATTCTTCCAATACCATGAATTATTAAATATACTACTTGAAAAAAAAAATTCCATATAATATTAATGCATGATAAGATAATATTCGCTCAATGTCGCTATTTTCTTTAAATGAAAAATAACACAAAGCAAATTCCTGTGAATTATCTAGACATTTACTCTTTTTATTTTAGTGGATAAAATTAAATTTTAGAATTTAATCAACAATCATAGTTTTTTGTCAAATTAAATAAATATATACATTGATGTCAGTCGTCATTCTTTTGTTGTTATGAAGTTTAATTATTTTTTCTTCTATAAATCCCATCATAATGCTTTAATAAGCGGAACATACTGTTGCGTAAATAAATAAAACAGATTTGTAATGATGAATCAGTATGTTTTGCTTTTCATTATTTTCAGTAAATCAAGATTTTGCAGTTTGTCTTTTAGATTGTTACTTTGTAAATAATGCCAACCACAAAAAAAACGAAATTTAATAGATTTTGAATGATTGGTTAGAATCAGTTAAATTTTAGGCAGGATGGGATTTTTCGAATTAAGGCTGAATTTTTTAATTTTTATACTTAATTTTTTAATTTTGGTTACATGTAATATGTAAACTTTTTTTAAATATTTATTAATATAATTATTTGTTACTCTAGATACGAATGTTTCAAAATAAAATATCTAAATTAATTTTGTTTGGAAATGCAACTTTAGCAGCAATTATTATCTAAGCAATTGTAATTTTCTTGTTTAATTAATTGAATGTTAATAATTATGGTAAAATTTTACAAATTTATGGTAACCCATTTTTTACTTCAGGTTTAGCTGCTAATATCTTGAAGAAAGGGAATGCTAAAATAATAATCTAGAAAATGAAACAGAAAATATTACTTGATTAAAAAATTCATTTCGTTTAAAATTACGCAGATAGAAATAAAAGTCGATATTTTTCAAGCTCTCAAACTTAGTTAGTTCAAATTCGTAAGACTTGACAGATGATTTGTTATTTATATTTTAACATATATATTAGCTTAATATTTAAAATCAGCATTATTTTTTCTCATTCATGTCTATCAAGTCTAGAGAATGAGGGCCTACTTTTGAGCGCTTGAAACAATTCGACTTTTATTTCCATTTGCATATTTTGAAGCCATTGAATTTTTTTAATAAAGTAAAATGAAATTTTAATTTTATCTTTTATCTTTCTTTCTGTTTATTTTCTTCGTATACTTGCATTAAACATCTAAAATTGCTGAAATGGTATGCAGTGGCTATCGCGATTTTTAATTCCAAGAGAAACGTTCAGATTTATTCATGTAAATGTAGATAACTAAAGAAGAAAAGCTAGAAAAATATTTGTACGTATAATCTTCAAAATGATAATAGAATTAATTTAATGATAAAGTTTATTAAATATAAAAACATCTTTAGTTCAAAATAAATATTTAAATGAGGTGTCTAGACGTAAAACTTCAAACAAGTATGTCTTTTTTTTAAAAGAAAAATCGATTTTTCTCCAATTTTACATAATAATTAGAAAAAATATTTTTATGAAAAAAGTTCTATACACCTGTCGTTTGCATTTAAAAGTAGATTTTTTAATTTTATCATTTGATAAATTAATAAAAAAAAATCTGTATAACATTCATAAACTGTGATTTTTTAGTATCGCATGATGTTGTATGCATACACAAATATAAGAAATTTCCTTCTTAAAATAATTTTAAATATTTGTTATTCACAATAGAGATTTTTTTGTTGTATTATTCCAGCATTAAAAAAAAGGAATAGATATAATATTAGAAGAATATAAGTGTTACTATGCTTTTTTTTAATATTTTCAATATTGACTTGGTTTAAATGATACAGTTTAGGCAGTTTGGCATTGCAACATGTCTCATTTGTTTAAAAATGTTCTTTTTAAATGCAAAAACAATACTCATGTCACTTTTAAATTTTTAATTAGCTTTAAAAGTCGTATTGCGTAAACATAAGAGTAAGAATTGGAAATTAATTTTTAAAAAAATTATAAACTACTGCTTTTTTTATTAATTTAATATTTTTAGTATTGTTTTTGTTTCTTGGTTTGCCGCTACGGTACAGTTTAGAAAAACCTTTGCTTTGAATATTTAGGATATTTATATATTTAAAATCATTTTATTATCCTTTCAGTTCTTCATTCATTCATATATATATATATATATATATATATATATATATATATATATATATATATATATATATATATATATATATATATATATATATATATATATATATATATATATATATATATTTATACACATCGATTACTAAATTGCTATATATATAATCGATATTTAGAAATTCAAGAAATAAATAGTTCATGCTTATTTAGAGGTGACAACCAAGGAGTTTGAACTTAGATATTCAATTCTAAGTATAACTGTTTTTTCATATCATAGCACTATATTGAATTATGGTTTATAATAAAAAGTCAGTCTTGTTGGAATATGGCTACTACGGTCTAAAAATCTCAAGTCAAATTGCAGTAAACATTACCAGAACAATGGGTGCATCATTCGAAAAATTAATTATACTGTAAAATCCATTTTTACCATAAAATTCTGTTCCGTATGTCTTACAGTTATGATTACTTAGCTACTGTGAAGCAGTGATCTTACAATCAATATTACTGTAGAATTAAAAATTAAGCTACATCAAATTTTTTTCCCGTGTAATTTCGCGGTGAAATTCGATTTCGCTATAAAAAGCAGAGGCAAACACGGTAAAAAGTATTGGTAAATTTTACCGTAATTTGATCAAAATTTTGCTACAATTTAGTGGTTTACTCCTATACCTATCGCTTTACGCATATGTTTACTGGAAATCTATCACTAAATGTATTATTCTAATTTAAAGAAGAAAAAAAATTATAACAAGCAGGAAGTTTGAATTTAGATATTCGATTCAGGCCATTTACACCCTTATTTAATCTTATTATACACTCTATATTAAATTATGGCGCTTAATAAAAAGTTAGTCGTGTTTTAAATGGGAAATTTACTTTGGCTTTTTTCTTATTCCTTTCAAATTTGAAATTTCTCTTCGTAATATGTATAAGAATCTTTCAAACATTATTGGATTAGTTTAGCATAACCATGAATTTTAGAATTAGTTTACTTTAGTCGCTCAATATATCACTCCTTTATTAGAGACTATAGACAGAAATATATCATTTTGTTTAAAAAAAAAGTTAGATTACATTTAGGAAGTCTGGACTTAGATATTCAATTCAAAGAGTTGTATTTTTACCAGATTGTTTAACTCAGTATATGAAATTATGGAATATGATACATGTCTATTAGTAATAAGTAAAATATTGCTAGTCTTTGAAACTATATTGTGTTAATTTACCATAACTATAACTTTCCGCATCAGTTAGCTTTAAAACTATCACTCAATAGTATATTTGACATGACAAAGACATGATTTTGGGTGAAATTTTCGAAAACGAGTTTATTATAAATTTAGAATCCTTGTATTAGCTTTCTAAAAATATTTTACCTTTATTTTTATTTATATTCCAAATAGCAGTTATAGTAGTTATGAGAAGTTATTGCAGTTTTCAGTGAATAGACTAATGATTTTAAGTCTTTACATGCGCTTATCTCAAAATCAGATTTTTTTCAAATTTTTCACCACCGTAAACTCGATATCTCATGTTGTTTTTAAAATAATTGTCCGCAAATTTTCATGAGTGTTTTTGATTATAGCTCACACATTTTGAATTGTAAACTAAGATAAAAAAAGAAGAATTTCATTTTTTAAGCATGTTTCTCTTTAGCAAAAACACGTGCAGAAATATTTAAATATTTGCTTTTTTAACTACATTAATCCCTAACTCAGTAGTATAAGCCCTTAATTTTCAAATAAAACATAGTTGATAGCCTTCTAAATAAAAGCCACTAATAATTTATTTTTAGATGATCGAAATTTTTTCACAGTGTTTAGCGTACGTGCAAAAAAAGCCTTATTTTTTACCAAAAAATTACCTTTTGAAAAATAATAATATTTTTGCTAGTGTTACGCATAATGAAGCAATTAAACTAGTTGTTATAACATTTTATATTAATATTTTTTAAAAAAAGTTGTCGAAACTAGTCGGACATCTTTATAGACTCTAGACAGAAAAATATCATTTTTATTTAAAGAAAAAAAGGATTACAATCAGGAAGTTTAAACTTAGATATTTAATTAAAAGAATCAATTTTATCACATTATTTCAATCACTATATAAAATTATGGTGAACTCACTCAATATATCATTTTTATTAATTAAGATACTCAGGAAATAAATCTATCATTTTTATTTTTAAAAAAAAGAAAGATAACGATCAGGAAGTTTGGATTTAGATATTTAATTCAAATAATAATTTTTTTATATCATATTGTTTAAATCACGATGTAAAATTTTGAAATATAATAAATGTTGTTTCATAATAAAGTATAAAAATACTAGTATTTCAATCTCTATTGAGTTAGTAAGGAATAACCATAAATCTCCGCATCAGTTAACTATAAATTTATCACTCAATATATCTTTTTTATTTAGAGAATCAAGAAAGAAATATATGAATTTTATTTTAAAACGAGAGAGATAACCATCAGGAAGTTCGGACTTAGATATCCAATTCAAAGTGTTCATTTTCTTTACCACACTGTTTAACTCGCTATATTAAACTATAGAATATAATAAAAAAAGTTTTTGAAATGCACTATCTAGTTATCTCCGCTTCAGTTAACTATAAATTTATCACTCAATATATCTTTCTTATTTAGAGAATCAAGAAAGAAATATATCAATTTTATTTTAAGACAAGAGAGATAACCATCAGGAAGTTTGGACTTAGATATCCAATTCAAAGTATTCATTTTCTTTACCACACTGTTTAACTCGCTATATTAAATTATAGAATATAATAAAAAAAGTTTTTGAAATGCACTATCTAGTTATCTCCGCTTCAGTTAACTATAAATTTATCACTCAATATATCTTTCTTATTTAGAGAATCAAGAAAGAAATATATCAATTTTATTTTAAAGCAAGAGAGATAACCATCAGGAAGTTTGGACTTAGATATCCAATTCAAAGTATTCATTTTCTTTACCACACTGTTTAACTCGCTATATTAAATTATGGAATATAATAAAAAAAGTTTTTGAAATGCTCTATCTAGTTAGGCTTCATTCATAATCCTTTCAATTTTGTATTCAATTTAGAAAATCTCCACATTTTTAGAAGCGGGCGAAATTCTATCACCCCTCTGGAATTGTCATATGTGTTTTGAAACGAAATAGTTTTGAAACTCAATCCGTCTGAAATGAAAATGGATTCAGAAACTTTACTCTTGACATTCGCATCAAGGTGAAGGGCCTAAAATTACTTTTTGAGATCTCAAGAGTTTTAGACACACTCTGAAATGAAAATTTTTGAAAACCCTATTATTTACCTTATTTAAATGCAGGATATATTATTATGAAGTTGAATAGCTAGCGGAGATTTAAGTAAAACGCACCCTCTTTTGATGCGATGCCGTTTAGTGCATTCTTGACAAAATGCAAAACTCGTTTTGTTTAATATGAAAATTTACTTGATGTGCAAAAATTTGCGACGCAATTACGATAAATTTATAACTTTAAAAGGAATTTATACTTCATGCGACAAATCAAATTAAAATACTGTCTATGAATTTAAAATTTAAAATGCGGTTTTTACTTCATTATTTGCACAATAATTGTGTGTGATATATTAATATAGAATTACGTTTCTAATTGCATTAAATACTAGGTTTAACCTAAACATTTTTTGCACATTAGTTTAAATTTGATGTTGGATATACTAATGTACAGTTTAGCTGCTTATTTCTATAAAAGAGCCTTTTAGTAGTGTTTACCGTTTTCTTGGACTGTATTAAACAAAAAACTATATATAACAATTATATATTTGTGTATTATAAACATTTGCTTAGTACTCTGCAAAAAATTCCGGATCAAATTACGGTATAATGTACAGACTTTTTGGATGAAACATACGTAAAATGTACGTTACGGTAAAATCAATTTTACAGTAACATTTATTTAATTAAATTTCACAGTAATATTTATTTAATTAAATTTTTGCAGTAATATTTATTTTAATAGATTGATACCGACATTTTACTGCATCTAGTACTGTAAATAATACGGTATATCAGATTTTTTGTTCCGTAACAGGTCGGTAAAATAGTAGAAAGTGGCACAATATTACATTGAAATTGGATTTTACGGTAAAAAGTATCGACACCTTGAATGCCGATACTTTTAGACATAATTTGATTCGGAATTTTTTACGGTGTGTAACAGAAACTGTGATGCATTTACATGGGGGTTTTTATTTAAAAATAGTCAACACTTTAAGCCCTGATTCATTAAGTTTTCATATGTGAATATACAACTCTCACTGCTTAAAATTTTACATTAGGAATTGAAAAAATAATTAAAAGTTTGCATTACCAAATTCCCATTTGCATACTTAGAAGAATTAAATTATTAATTTATTATTTATGCTAGAAATGATACGAATACTATTATGGAATTAAGTTTTTTGGAAAAATTTAGAAATTAAATTTAATATCCTTACGATGGTTTTACACATTATTTTATATTTACGCTCTGAATATATCGACATTAAATTGAATCGTGAGCATAGATTTAATTTTTCTCTTGAAATATATTATACATAATGCTTTTTGTTTCAAAAATTTAATTAATGTAGTCGTTTTTGTGATAAAATTAAATTTTTAAGTTTTTTTTTTAAAATTAAGAAGCAATTTAGATTTTCAGATAGTATTCATATAAAAAATGTCATTTCACATATGCTATTGTTTAAATCCATTTGATTGAAATATATATTAAAAAATTATATATCTTTAAGAAATAGGGAAACTTATATATATATAACTTCCCATACTTATTTAATATATGCAATATAATTAAAACAAATATATAGTTATTTACAAAAATGTTTTTAAAACTTTTTTAAGTATTAAGAAAATATGGAAACTTATAAATATCATGATAATAGATCTATATTTCGTCTGGCTTTTTTTATTAAAAAATATTGCAAAAATATCTGAATTACATGCTTATGAAATTGTTTGATAAATTATATTTTTAATTTTCAATATCAAATATGAAAAAATCAATATGGTATATTAAACTAAATTTCGGTGTAAATCTGATTAAGTTATGAAATTTTATACTTTGTAAAATTCAAAAGCTAGTTCAAAAGCTTACTGAATCCACAGGAATGTAAAAAGTTTTAAAACCAATGCAAATTTTTGCAATTATTTCTATTAGCTGGATTTCACAAAATAATCATTTTTCAGATTCAATAACTTTCAGAGTTTTAAGCAATTGATAACGTTATGACTTATTAAATTAAATTATGAAAATTAAGAAGACTTTGATTTTTACATGAAAATCTTCATTAAAATAGAGGCAGATTTAATAATAGAAGCATATTTAAAACAGCATATTTAAAACAATTCAAGTTAAAACTAGACACTTTTTAATTAAATATAAATACATTTTTATTAAATAGTTTTGCATCGTCCCAAAATATTTGTTTCTAGATATTGTCTATATACAATTACGTTGAAAATAAATTTTGAATGCTTTTTGCAAATAACAACACTAAAAAAATGCCATTTTTATATGAACTGTTTTTAAATCTCTTAAGAATTAAGTGATTTCAAGCTATTTTCGTACTTATGACATGTTCAGACTTTGCTGTTTTAATGTTTTTCATTACAAAACAAATTCTTACAGTGTAACAGAGAATTAGTATGTAGCTGAACTAGTATGCAGAATTTGCTAGGAGAATTAGTATGTTGTAGAATCCATGCAGTTTTTTCATGTATTATCAAATTAATAATAAAATTGTTTCTAATGTATATCAATATGATGATGTTAAAACATAACGAAATCAGTAAATAAAAATAAAATCAAATTGTTGAAGAACAAAATGTATATATGCTCAATTTTTGTCCTGAGATAAGTTCAGATATTGCTGTTTCAATGCATGTCGTTAAGAAAATAATTGGTATGTAGCAGAATTAGTACGTAGCGTAACTAGTATGCAGAATTAGTATGTAGCAGAATTATTATGCAACTATATCTATGCAATTTTTTGATTTATTTAAATCAAATTAAAAATAAAATTGATTTAATTGTATATCAGCATAATGTTGTTAAAAACTTACCGAAATTGGTAAATTAAAAGTAAAATAAAACTGATGAAGAAGAAATTGTATGTAAGAAAAAAAAATATAAAATTAAAAAAAATTATAAGAAAAGTATACATATTTCAATGAAGATAATTAGGATATACATTTAACATTTAGTTAAAATTTAAGCTTAATTTTCACATTAAAGCATTTAACTTATATTTAAAAGGTCTTTAAACCTAATGCGAAAACCACAGTACCATGTGAAACAATATAACTCTAGCTGCTGACACGGTCTGCGAAAGAGACTAAGTGCAATCACTCTTGGCAAACTAAATCACCCCGAAAGATTGTTTGATAGCATATTTTGCACAAAAATTTACACAGTAGTGTTTGGGCTAAAGAATAAATTACAATTTAAATATCATATTATACAAAATTTAATATTGAACATATAAGACATTGAAAACATTCTAAGTAAAAATTGTACTTACATCTTTGGCACTTCCATTGGTATCCCTTAGTCGGAAAGTCTTCATTTTGGTGCTAAAGTTGCATTCATTTGGTTCAAAAACGATAATATTCTTCATAAAATTAGTTTTTAAAGTGCACAATAATTATCACTGAGCTAAACAATATAATATATTTTAATAGATCTCCTATAATTAATAATGTACAAGCTTTTGTAAACACCTAAAATGAAAATAAACTTGTAATTCTGTAGTACTTACCAACAGGTACAACACGATAAACACACGGGTCTCTCTGTCGTCCTATGTTATTTATACCCCAGCATAATAGTGCTCCGTAACCTAACATATTTCGAGGTGTGTAGTACACTGTGCTGGTCAGGCCGTCTGATATGAATTTTTTGACTTCCATGCTTTCCACCGTATTGTTAAGTGCCCAGTGGAATTCTATTTCTTTTGGATCGCCATCAAGTTCACAAGTGATATTTAGGGTTTCTTGTTTGGCTACACCAAATATTTGTACTGCTGGGTTCTTGCAAACTGGAACAACTGGAATAAAAATATGTATCATTAAAATGCACTGTCACATAATACAGTGAACTAAATATATGTATTTTATAAAAATATATCAGGTGTATCTTTATATCGATTGTCTACATTTAACTATTTCTTATAAACTAAGCTAAACTCAGTGGTGCGACAGCCCATAGAGGGCCAATGCCTACTGTGCCCATCTCAGTTTTTGGCTCTGGCTGAAAAAGCAGATCTTCCGGTTGGGTGGTCAGCCCAACGCGGAACCCCCAGTGTTTAGTTCCCAAGCATGCTTGGTACTAATTTTATCGACCCACTGAAGGGATGGAAGGCTGAGTCAAATTTGCCCGGCCCGAGGATCGAACCTGTGGCCCGACAGTGGGAAGAGCTACCACTATTTCTTCTAATTACAATTATAATTCTTATAATTACCATTTCTTATAGTTACATTGAATGTTTACATTGAATCTGACTAATTCTTTTTTTTTAATTTTTAATGAAAACGAATTTAATTTTTTCAATAAAAGCAAATATTTTAGTTCACTTTTTTCACGAAATGAACTAGACTGATGCTTTTGTAATTTCTTAGACTTTTTAAAAACTTCGTAACACTGCAAAGAGAAAAGACTGTTTCAGTTCGAGGTAGAACATGTTTGTTTTCCTGCTATGAGAACCAGATTTCAATTAAAGTTTTAAAAAAAAACCTTTGATCACACGAACACTGCTAAAGAGGAAAATATTTATCGCAAATTTGTTGAATTTTTTTTCTCTTAAGGATGCTTTATTTGTAAGACTTTTCAGTGTGACTATATGAAATGTTTATCTAAAAAATAAGTCATTTTAATTACTAAAATCATCCGTAAAATTCATCACCAAACATATAAAATAAAATCATGCGGTGGTTAGATTTTCAATGTTTCTTCTTTACATCATCAATTTAAAGGCAATAAAAATTTAATTGTTGTCAAATAATTTTGCATTGAGCACTTTTTTTTCACCTTCTTACGCGGAAAGATTACATGAGTTCCATAATTTAGAATTTTTCAACCACACTGAGGAAGAAATATGTTCAAAACTACCAGAATACAGTAAAAATGTTTATTTTCTGGCTCGAAAAGAAGAACAAAAAACACAATAGTTTTTACCTCAGCCTTTTGGTAACGATTTGGTTAAAATAAGCAATAAAAAGTGGTTAGTTTTATAACATATGATAAATTTCGGCTATTGCGGAAAAAATTAGTAATTTTATCATGATACTTTGGAGCATGGTATAAAAACCATTTATTTGGTTTTATTCCCCCTTTAGCCTTGTATTTTTTACTAAATGTGTAGAAATATAATTTTTGAAATCAGAATTTCTAATGTGCAGTTACCAAATGAACAGTAATTTGGTTTGAATATTTAATTGAGATAAATGGTTTAAATTTCCAATAGTTTGGGTTTTATTATCAGAATTATGGTTTATTTTTTCAGAAATGCCATTTCTATAAATTACGGAAATTTTTCTAAATTATGTTTTTCCCGTAACATTACGAAAATTCAATCAATGCAAATAATAATAGATAAAATCATTTTGGTAATTAAAATTTAAGACGAGTATTTTTTTTAATGAATTTTGAGTTAAAAAAATGTCAAAATAATATATATATTTTTCCTTATAGCAACAAAATTCGTTCAACTCAATACTGTTTATCTTTTTCAAATATTGATGATAAATTTCATTAAAATTATAAACTAATAGAAAGTAAGCGGTGCCAAGTTTTATATGAAGTCAACTAACAATAAAACATATAAATATTTCATATTTTTATGTTCTATATTTATTCTTAAGCTTCTTTATCTTCGAAACAATGAGTTTCATCACACTCTTACCATCTTTTATAAAAACGTATATCCTGGAGAAAACAATCTGAAACAACAGAAATAACAAACAATAATAATAAAGATATATCCCAGCGGAGTTCTATGAAACGTTATTTGATTATATTTCTTGTTCCCAAGGCGGCACGTATCCAATACTATTCTTTGAGTAGTTTCGATTAATCACGGGGGTATAATTTTCTTTGAGATATATATCTTATTGTTATGAAACATAGATCATGTGATCTCATGTGTATATGCCACGTAAAATAGTGTTTCAAACAAAAATAAAGATATCATATATAAATAACTATTGATACTTTTATTGCAATAAACGTGTTTGTTAATGCTATATTTTTTAATTAAAAAATATTTCCAATGTTTTTTTAGTTCATACAAATATATATATATATATATATATATATATATAATAAATAAATACAAGAAAACACTAAGAAAGTTAAGAAAAATTCACTCAATTTGCGCTTTTGTTTTCATCTTTTGTAATCTGGCAATCTTTCTGCGAAAACATTTTTAAATCATTCGTGGAAAATATCCGTCCATGTAAGTTGTTCTGATTTTGCTACTCGCTTTATAATCCCCCCTTTTTAATGTTTTTTCTTTTTATTTTATTTTATTATCTGTTTTTAGATGTTATTTTTACTTAATTTTAATTTTTGTGATCTATTTTATTTGTTGTTATTTTTATAAAAAATTTTTTGAGTGCTCCTCTCACTATTGTATTAATATATTTCTCTTTGGCTTTATTGATACAATATCTGAAAGCACTCTGTTTTGTGGATATAATCTACGCACTAATATAAGCACTCTGTGTGTGGGCTGAAGAAAAGATTATATCTTTTTTTTCCGGCTTCCTTTCCGGTTTTTATTAACATTTCATTATTTTTTTTTCTTAATAAACTATTGTTTGTTATTTTTTACTTATTATTTCCCACCCCCTTTTTTCATATGTCTATAATTTTTCTTTGTTTTATTCTTCATTTTGAACTCATATATATGTTTGTGTGTGTGTGTGTGTGTGTGTGTGTGTGTCACGGTGAAACACCAAAATCTGAAAAATGTTGACATTCACCGGTGAATGTCAACATTCACGTAGTCGCTTGGTGTAGGTCCGAAATATTTGCTAAATACCCTTATTTCTGACTCTCACCAGTGAATGTCAACAATCCCATAGTCGCTTCGGTGAATGTCCGAAATATTTGTCCTATCCAATTTTATATTAATTTATTCGTTAATATTATTATATTTATTTGATATATTTATATTTATTCTATACTTTAATACTTACTGACTATAGATTAGAAAAAACATCAGTGTTTGGAGTATCGGGCGAATATATACCGGGCAATGGCACTTGACCTTAAAAAAACATCAGTGTAGGGTATACCGGGCAAATTTACACCGGCCAGTGGTACTTAACCTTAAAAAATCATCAGTGTAGGGTATACCGGGCAAATGTATACCGGGCAGGGGCACTTAACCTTAAAAAAACATCAGTGTAGGGTATACCGGGCAAATGTATACCGGGCAGTGGCACTTAACCTTAAAAAAACATTAGTGTAGGGTTAAAATATCGAATAAATGTAATTATATCCACGAATAAATTCATATCAAGTCGAATGTAATAAATATTTCGGACATTCACCAAAGCATATCTGTGATTGTCGACATACACCGGTGAAGGTCCGAATGTACAAGAATGTAATGAAATATTCGATCTTTCACCGACGTATTTGGTGTTTGTCGACATTCACCGGTGAAAGTCAATAACCACCGATTTCAGTCTTTCGCCGTGACATATATATATATATATATATATATATATATATATATATATATATATATATTGTTTTTTTTTTTTGTTTATAGTTAAAGCTAATGTAATATGTATTCTAGGCATTGAAAGGTAGTTTTATTATTCCAATATGCAATTCCAATTATTTAATTAGTTAAATTAAAGTGTTTCACATATTTTTATATTTTCATACACATATGTTTTTAAGACTTTCTCATATCATATTAATGTATTTTTAAACTACATCATTCATAATTTTTATGATCATGACTAATGATGTAAAATACATTTAAGTCCGTTCAATTGTTTGAAATTTTAAAAAATTCGCATATATATATACAAATATATGTATATTAATTTAGTATATTTAGTATATTAATTCATATTTAAGAATTGCTTAATCAAAATGCTTTAAATCTTTTTATTGAGTCAAAATTAATTATTGAGACAAAAATTTTCATTCAAATTAAGTTGTAAAAATTTATATTATCGGTATTATGTAAGCTGACACTTAGCTAAAAAATCCCACGCACTATGCTTAAAGTACATTGTTTATTGTAGTTGTACAAATGATATCATTGTTGCAAAATATATTCTATCCGATGCGAAATGTTTCTCTTAAACATGAATATTTTCATAGTTCATACAGATATTTAATTATAGCTATAGCACATTAGTTTATTTTGAAACTGTTTCACACATTGTGTTTATAGTAAAGACTAAGTAATATTCGAAATGTCGCTGATAATGAATATATTATATTATACATTTATTACAAACTATGTATATTGCATGTATTGCTCAAAGTCAATCACGAATTCGTGCGTCTATTAGGCTTGTTATCTGTTGCCTAATATTGTTCCAGAGATTCTCCAATGGTATTTAGTTAACCATGCATGCATTTCGGCTAATTCCGTAATTCATGTATTTGCCCTCTCTGCCATTTTGCATTTAAACTACAAAGACATTAAGTACTAGATATTTTAAAAAAATCTAAATTTATTCATTTCGAAGATATAAGTAGAGCAAAAGTGATATATTTAAAACTTTATTATTGATATCTAGTGGAATTATAAATTTTTGAAGATCATTTTCCAAGCTCATTTTATAGTAATAAGCTAAAAGTATTGAAATGACTAATATCAAATGAAAATACCTGTACTCCGATACCTGGTAAACAATCTAACAGGTAGCTTTTTTCATAATCTATATGCATTGAGCAAATTAAATATTTTCGGATGATTCTTATGGTATTATCATATACCTTTTAAAGCCATGATTAACTTTTTCTCGTTTTATCTTACTTTGTTACACTTATGGCAAAAGAGTTTCTCATCAATTCTAACCAGTAACTTCTAGGGACCAGGTCTAACCATTAAGAACAGATAAAATCAGTTTCCTATAACCACCAACCAGTTAACTAGTTTAATCTCTATAACCACAATCCACAAGGGGCAGGTAGAATCACTTTTATATGTTTGCAAATTGTCAAATTAGAAAGGTTAGGCAGCAAGCTTTACGTAACTGAAGCTTATTAAATTTGGAATGACCCTTCTTTAAATCTTGCATGCATTAAGTTAATAGATAAATAACTTTACTTTTTTGAGTTTGTGTGATTTCATAACATATTTAGTACGAATATAACTTAAATTATTTCTAGGCATTAGTTATTTGTAAGAATGTTTCTTTCTTAAGCATAATTAGCAAGTAGGAGATATTGATTTTTAGTTTTATTCCGGTATAAATACTGCAAAATATTGGTCGTAAATATCTGGTAGGAATACTGCAAAATTCCAGTATGAAGCCAAAGATTAATTTTAGTGATTGTCGCTACAAGTTAAACTTATACTGAAACCAAGCAAACTTTAGCTAAACGCAAAATGGGTGAAATTTTTTTCTAATGTTTTTCAAATGATTTAGGTCGCATTTTATTGCCAGTGATATGGTTAAGATTTCAGGGATAGGAGGAAAGTTGGGGGCATTTTTATTGGCTTTCGATCAGTGCGAAGTAGTTTAGATAGCCAATTAGGTACATGCAACGCGAGAAGAAGTGAAGTGATTATGTCCAACCACGTGATTTAAACCAGATTTATTTAATTTCTGAGAGTGACATGAAGTGTGTATGTCAAACCTGATTGGCTTCAGAATCGACAGATGCCACGAAATACCACCTATGACGTCACTTGAGGGTATCCAATTTTACACTTTCATAGCTGCCTGGATCAATATTTCATTCAGCCTGGAGTCTTAATTATGTATTTACTTTTATTTTAATGAAATATATGTAAGATTTCTGCCTTGAAGCAGCCTTGGCAATATTCTTAAAAAATAAATTTAATTTGGATATTGGAATTGATTGAAAGAGCATCTAATGAAAAATTGAGCATGCTTTATAAGGTTTTGAACAATAATGAATGTTTTGGGGCAGTGTGACGCCATTTGTTTTAAACTTTTATTGAAAAAAAAGTTATTTTAGTACAAATTAAAACAAATTTTCCAGGAAAGCAAGTCCCGCAGCAGACTGATCGTTAAGACACGGTTCCAAGCAGATCACCGAAGTCAAGCATCACTGGCTGTAGTCAGTGTGCTGGTGGGTGACCACTTGGATCAGTCTGCATATGGACCGAGGGTGTGCGGTATTGGTCCTCGTTAAACTGTGCTACCGTAAAGTGCTCGACTTCACGCGCAGGTCGTCGGGCTATCAAAGCGGGGGTGCCACCCCCTCCGCAGTGGATCAAAATTGTGATGGACAACAACAAAATCTAGGAAAGCAACTAAATCCTCTTTTCTCAAATTTTGTGCGAAACTGCAATGCTTGAAATAATTTGGATCACTAACTTATTCTCTGTCAAACAAATACTTATAAAAATGCAAAACCTGTGGGTTAAAGATTAAAAGGTAATGAAACATACATTGAACATCAAGTGGTACTTCTTCACTTCGCCCTTCACCTTCACTGTTTGTTGCTACGCATTGATATCTTCCTCTATGTTCTTTTTTCACCCTTTGCAGAACGAGAGATTGGTTGCTTACAATGATACCACCAGTTAGATTGCTGAATAACAAATTATCTTCAAATCTCCAACTGACGTCGTGGACCCATGGATTGGCGCGGATGTTACAATCGAAGTAGACGTCGCTTCCTTCTTTAATGGCAGTATGTTGAATGCTGGCTCCTAATGCTAATCTAAGTTCTGGTATATCTGAAAAATATTAATTATGAATATGAAGTTTTATATTGGAATAAGCATATGCTCATATTTGCATCATATTCATTACATTTCTTGAGTGTTTGTTCATTGATTATTGAGGGATTAGTATAATACACTGAAGCCTACAGAAATACACTAAAGCTGTGGTCAATATTAATAGATTAAGGAGCATGCCAAGCAAATTTAAATGTTTTTAAAGACATAGACTAATTTCAAATGTCAATCAAAGATTTAGCTTACAAACTAAGAATGAAAATGCAAGACTAAACTATATAAATAGTGTAAGCCATAGTGTAAGTTAAAAGGATCAATAAAATAAAAAAAGCTAATTATAATGACAATAAAATTTGTCTAACCAACAATTTAAGTAACAGAAGTTTGATGAAAAAAAAAGCAAAAACAATACCGCTTGATTTTACGCTGCAATAATTTCAAAAATTGCCCCCTAAATCTTTATTGAAAAATTTTTGGTTTTACTGAAGAAGTATTTGATTTCAAGAGAATAACTACTTGATTGCCGTTAAATATTTTACCAATTTAACAGATCACCCTATTTAAATAAACTAGACATTGTATCAATATATTCAATAGAACACTCAAAGCTTAATGTACTATCGATATCAATGAAGGATTCGCATATCTGGAATAATTGCCTAAGATTGATTTAGAAATTCATTGTTTACGAGAATTAAAACTCGATAAAATCAGTGTTTTGGAATAATTTAATTTACTAATTTATTAACTATATTTTATTTGTGTGACATTAGAAAGTAACTAAATATAAAATGAAATATTTTGTTGTTTGAATGGCAAATTACAAATCTCAACAGCCTTGGTCTCGCATCTCGAGTGTCGCAAAATTTTTTAAATTTTTTTTTTACTTGAAAGAGTTTTTTTTATCGACTCCATTTTTCACAAACGATCTAAACTTGAACTAATTGGCTTATAGCAACTATCAGGACTTATAAGACTAAAATCAACGAGGCTAACAAAAGTAAGAAAAATAATGAAATGAGAAAACTTGCAATGACATTATCAAAATTCATCGTGTGTGAACTTCTTTTTTATTTTTAATTTATTTTTGAACAGAACAAGACTGGTGTTTGTTTTGACTATATTGTAAATTGATTTTGGATCTACTTAATGTGGTTCAATAAATGAATATATTTTGTAATTGTTTCTCTACTTCCAATGGGATGCCTGCAATTGACGTAGTGCGGGTATCTCGATCCTGATTGGATATTCAAACTTAGCATTTGTTTACGTTAGCAACTGTTTCTTAAACTCGATTTCTAGTAAGCCAAGTCCATTAAGTAACAATTCTCTTAAGTGACACATACTATATTCTTTCACAAAGATTTCAATTCTTTCCCTTTATATTTCTAACTCAACACAAAGGCAAGCACGAAGCCATTTAGAATATAAACTAATTATGCATTGAAGTTGCCAGGTGCACAAAATAAAAATAAATTGCAGTTACAATTAGATACATTAGCAAATAATTCATCTAAGTTAAATAAAAGACGTAGGCGAGAAATAATTATATTTTAACAAATCCAATGCACGATGCGGCCTTGCATTTAATTAACTTTACTTTAATTAACATTTTAACTAATGTGCTCAGCTCAACTTCAGCACGCCATTTCACTTACAAACAACTAGCTGGCGCTGACGTCATACGTCACATGTGTGGGTATATGTGGTCTTCTTCTTCATGAAGTGCAAGTACCCGATCACGCCAAATCAAATTTTTAATTAATTCATTGATAATTCAGCTAGTTCTGATCCATACCGCACAGCTATTACCTTAACAGTCACAGTTAATGACTAAAACCGCAAGTAAAAAAAATTTATTGCTAAGTTGCATGAAACAGTAAGAATATCTTTCAACAACTTTTAAATCACAAAATATATAAGACAGATTGCAATATTTCTGCGAAAAAAATATGAGGAAAATAAGTATTTATTCCACGGTGAATTTTATTAAGATTATTTCCGTTTACCCAACGCCTTGCGTGCGGATTTAACCAAACGATAAGCCCCACCAGAAGTGAGAACGAAAAAAAAAAATCAGGAAAATATCCGGAAAAAAATTTAATCATTCTCCCTTGACACGCCATCCAAGCATCTCATCCATATTTACACTACCTGCAGAGGGAATCAGCATCATTTTGGAAGAAACTCTTTGGGATCTGCTTTAGAAGAAACTCTTTGGGATCTCCTCCCTTTTCTCCTACTCTCTCCTTGCTCATAATGAGAGACAGCTTCAGATGAGGAATATGGCAGTGATTTATACTCACTATCCGTCACGTGAGAGGGTTTTATCCTTATTCATCTGTCTGTATTTTCTATTCACTCTCTTTTTCTTCTATAAGGAAACAACAGAAGGCATATCTTGATTTTATTTACTTTTTCATTTTTTTTCTTCCTTTCCTTCCAATTCTTGTTTTAGCCAAGGAAGATCTGACCTCTTTCTTGAAGGAAAAAAAAAGGAGAAAAAAGATGATTTATAGGTTCGACTGGAAAGATGATTATTGCCCTATCTTGGAATAGTTCGGCTGATTTTTGTTTAGTTTGTGACTTATTTCTTACAACTGAGAGTATTTTGTAATTTTTCTGTAAGTATTGTTCAAGATAGTAACATAAGGTTATAGATTTTTAGTTCGAAGAAATGGTGGAATGTATCTTTTTCTTCGTGTTCTTACAATATTGAAGAAGCATGAGTTTGACTTTTTTTTAAGAGTAAGAATTAAAAATTGAGATAGTTTGTAACATAAATAAAATAAATATATCGGTCAGATATATCAAAAATATCGGTCGCTCAGGATTTTTATAAGCTTTTCTTTCTTTTCTTTTTTTACTTAACCTTCACATATACATTCATAACTTGAGGCTGGTTAAATCTAATAAAATGTAACTATTTTTGACTTTATTTTACTTTGTTTAATATTGACAAATACAACGACTTATCTACGATGACATCACTTGCAGGCATCCAATTCTATATGTATACCCCAAGTTTAAATAAGAAGAAATAATAACGGTAAAAACAGCAAGCTTACCTTTACTACTTTAGTATTAAATAGAAATAGTCAGGAAATATTTTCAACCATATTAAGTGCATATTAAAAATATGAATAATCCTTTGTGTTAAATACATTTAGAAAAAAGTATAGTAGTAAAATTTTATAATCAAATTAGTCAATATAATTTTTTAGGAATCATTTAGTTTCAGATGTTGCAATGCATTTAAATGATGTAAAATATGCAAAACTATGTACAGACGCGAAATTATTTGCTCCTACAAATTAACAAGATAAGCAACTGTTAATTTGTGGTAATTCAGGATCGCACGCAAAATCATTAAAACAAAAGGGAAATAAGTAATTTTTTCTACCGTAAGGAAACATTGTTTAAGAGTAATGTGGGCCATAAAAAAGTTTAATTACGGACCTTAAATCTTTCCTAGATTTATATTTCAATCTTAAACTGTAATTTCTATAATTAATCTTACAATAAGCTTTATTTTTGCAATGCTCTTCTTCCTTTTATAATTCATAATCTTCTGGGTTTTTTTTCTTTGTAAACAAATTACAAGTAGTTATAATCACCACATTTATTTACTTTTTTCTACACTTTAATCATAATATGAAACTTCATATATCAGGCTTATTAAATTTTTTTCTAAAATAATCTTTAAAGTATATAGTGAGTTTAGGTCATTGTAAGCAATTTAAAATAGTGCTCAATTAATGGAATTTAGTTTTGTTGTTTTTTTTTTCTTTCATTTTTTTACTTTCGGTAACTTCTTAATTGGAGTTAGACACGCAAGTAAAGATTTAAAATATCATTTCAAATGAACAATAACAAACTGAAGTGCACCGAGTTTTAAACTTCGAACAAGACATTAAAAATTGTTGATTGCTAACTAAACAGTCTGATGTAGTTTATCATTAAATTTATCATAACCGGTCAAAAGATCAATTGTAGTATGTTTTATTGTATTGTATTGTAAAGTGTTGGTATGTTTAAGGCTATTGCTTTAGAGCAAAAGTTGTCGTACTTCTTGGATTTTAGACCATATTACTGAATACTGGTCAAGCAGGGGGGGCAATTATTTTTTTTCAATATGAATTTGTAATTGATAATTATACTTTAATTTAAAAATTGAAATATTTTTTTTATCTCGCTTGTCCAGGGGTGGGCACAAGCAAAATGATTGGTGGGCACCGTGGTGTCAAAGGACACAATGTTGTGAACCCTTGTTCTAGAACAACAATTCTCTAAAAGTGTTGGGCGGAACCCTAGGTTTCAGTAAAAAGATAGCAGGGCCTTTGAAATTTAGGATTTTTTCAACTAGTAAAATAAGTATTGATATCCAATCAGTAGTTCTTAACTTATTTAATATTTCTGTTGTTTATGTGAACTCTTTTATGCAAAATGCCTCTTAAATAGCCGCCAATTTAAAACAAAAATTCTATAACAATTCACCAAAAGAAGCTCGATCATTTAGTTTCATAACAGAAAAAGATTGGGAACCACTGATCTGGAATATTGTTTGTTATGCGTGTAATTGTCGCGTGTAAGAATTATAATGCAAATATTCTCACATAGAAGCAAAATGGGGATGCCCGAAAGTTATTCCACCAAAACGTTCATTTACAATTCTGACAATAAGCTGTAGATAATGCAATAAGAAAAATTTTTATTGAAAAAAACATAAGGAAAACATAATTTAATGTTTTAAATTAGCATTTTCAGTTTTTATTAGCTTTATTGCAAACAGAGCTTCTACACTGTATACAGGGTGATTCTAAAAAGATGGGCAAAATTTTAGGAAGTGATAGTACACTCCCAAGCAAACAATTTTTATCAAGGAATGCATGATCGATAACAAAACGCAAAACCGCTAGAGGGCGTCGAAGTTTATATTCTTATATGCGGCAAAAACACACAAAGAACGATGAAGTTAAGCTATAAAAGCAAATTTAATGGCATGTGATTACAATTAGTGTTCAAAACAGTGGCCGGCAGCGGCTATGCACGCAGTACAACGGCGAAGAAGAGATAGGCGAACATTTTGAAACACACCAGGTATATCACGAACTTTCCCTGCAGCGGCCAAAATCTTGGCGACAAGTAACGCAGCGCAGTAACTCGCAACAGGAATGAAGCTTTCACGTTTGCATCAAACAACTTTCCAAATGCGCCAGCATCTTTGCGTTTTATTTTCGACCACGCATTCTTTGATAAAAATTGTTTGCTTGGGTGTGTACTATCACTTCCTAAAATTTTGGCCATCTATTTAGAATCACCCTGTATATGTGCATACTATTTATCGTAGAGAAAATGAGCAGATAATAAACAAGAACTACAATACTAGGGCGTTAGATAACTTTAGATAGTTAACGTATGGCCAAAAGAAAAAGCCGCTTACATAATTTGCCAAAAATATGCAGTTACAAAACAAAATCACTTAACTTATATTTATTAAATGAAATCTCGAAACTCAACATGTCTGCTAATTTATTTTGTTTTCATCCATCACAACTCTAATTACACATTTAAAAATGGGAAAACAGAAAATCTTATAACTACTTAGTTTCAGGAAATATCTTTTGGAATCATGGGCTCCAAAATCAAAGAATCTATGTTACGAATGTTCAATTCGAAATGAGAACAGATTTTACGCATGGGATTAATTGGTAGAGGAAGATCTTTCTGTGATGCTCTTAATTAGAATCAAATAACCTTCCTAATGTAGAGCAACACTTAATGGGGTTTTGTAACGTGTAATTGTTGCAAACATTATCGCATTCAGCTTAGATAAGCAATATAACTGAGTCAACCCATTATTTTCAAAGGAAACGATAGCGATTTTAAGAGAAGTCTCTTCATCGATTTTCCATTGGGGTATTATGTATCGTCTAAGGGAGTATTGCTTGCTATATGCGAACAGTTTGCTAATTTAGAGAAAGAATCAATAATTACTCGACGATACTTAGCGATAAAGGGAATTTAATCATCATTTTTCATCCAAGTAGTTTTATTTTTTGCATTTATAATTTGAGTTACATATTATTCCTCGGCACTCTTTGTGGAGGTAGTTATAATTACGAATTTCGGTAATAAGAGATGTTCATATGTAGTGTTCGAAAGTATCTTTAGTATATAAACAAGTAATTATTCTTTCGTATGAGTTAAATGTTTGCAATGCTCTGAAATCTTGAATGTTTATTGTGGTATCCTTTGGAAGTTGTTAAATTAGATATCCTTAAATAATTTTGATTTAAGGATCTATCTTCGCCAAACCCGCTGTTATTGTAAATTTCAAGTTTGGATATTTCGACACATGTATAGTGTTAGAAAAACAAACTTCACTTCAATAATATTTCAGTTTTCAAAAATATATTATCGGTTAAATACCTTTTCTTAAAAGTAATGAAATAAATTAGTACAAAAATATCTGACAACTTGCATTGTTCGAATAGGTTAATCTCTAATTTTTTTTCTCTACTTAACTAAATTAATCTAGATAGGACACACACATAACAAATGAAGTATCTGAGAACGAATTAAAATTTAGAGCATAAATAACTGATTTATGCCATTTTTCCGTTCTGGAAATTATTAAATTTTCTTTATAATGTGATTATGCATTCATAGTTCACCCACAGCAGAAAAAAAAATGTAAAACAGATTTTTAACTATTTTATGAAATTACTACATTGCCATCGTAACTGCATTGAAGGCCACAATTGTGCCAATCATATGTTAATTTTTTAATATGCCTCCTTTGTCCTATGGGCATACTTTGTAATCATTCAAGAAAAAATTAGTAACGACGAAATGTAGTAATTTAAAATTTATTCTGAATATTGTTACGAAAATTCATTCTGAATTCAAATGCAAATTTGGTCATTATTCATCTTAATGCATTTTTTTGAATAATGATTGATGACTAAATTCATTAATTTTGACTGATTTTTTTAAAATAATTTTTTGACTATCCGAATTAAATAGCAAACTTCACTTAATTTTGGTCTCGCCCTCCAAAATTTCAATCATAATATCTAATCAATATTTATTTTAAAAAATCCTATTTTGTATACTTAATGTTTCGTGTATTTTAAAAGCTATTTTTTCCATATTTTATGGATAAATATTAACTCTGTGCCTACCAGACCTGAGGCGTTAGTAAATAAATTAATTAATTGATCGATAAATAAATTAATTTGTAATAATAATGAGTAATAATTAAATTTTTTTTGCAAAGAAAAACGAAAAGTTAAGTGAGCGAAATATCCAGAAACGGCTTATACTATAAAGAAATTAAAATGTAGTGTATGAATTTTTGATCATAAACAATGTTTCCACGGCTCGTTTGTTTGTTGAATTACTTTGTTGAGTTTGCAAGTAAATTTCCTTTCATTAATTATGAGAAGTAATTAAAACATAGTTACATTACGAAGTATTAACTTTCTTTGGGGAAGAAAAACTTCGTAAAATTTATGTTTATGTATCTTTTTTAAGAATCTTTTCAGTTTATGAAACTTGTTTCGCATTAGACTGAAATTAATACTAATTGTAGCAATTGTTGTGATTAGTTCCAATTAAAACAAGACTTTTGGTTTTTATTGTAGTGTAATAAAAAAAAAGAATGTCAGAGAGAACTTCGTGTGTAAGCTTGACGGGAAGGTTGATGGGATTATGAGGATTCAGATAGACACTTGAGACGTGGCACTTTAATGTATTAGCATGTAAATCTTGACTTGAATCGTCCTCGTAAATTGTCCTCGTATGCCACTAACGTAGATCCACATCCTTGGAGTTTCCTGTGTATTTGAATCGATACTTTTATTTATCTGAATTACAAAAATATCTTAGTTTTATGTTTTCTATTAATTACTGTCAAAAGTTGCTTTTTAAGAACGATGAAATGGGCTGTTTTGATGAAATTTAATAATTTGATTAATTTCGTAAGTTACATGCCAAGTTAATAAATTACGATAAAGTAGATGAACCTGGGCCAATTTGAATGTAATTTTCAATAACAATTATTGGAAAATATAAAATTAAAATAGTTTAGATTGATAGAAGCTCCGGCAAGCTTCAAGTGGCACAAACGGACACTTTATAAAAGGAAGTGCCCCCAGCTGTTTACTATGCAATGATCAATCCTTACTTTATGACGTGCCCTACCTCACCTTTAAGTTAACGCACGAAATTCCGGGGCACTCTGTATAGCTAATGCTGTGGTTGTTGTTTAGAAATGAGTGGTAGTATGATCAAATGTGTGACTTTGATATCTACATAAAATACACTGAATAGTCTTTACTGGAATCCGTTAACAACGTTTTTCGAAGATCTTTTGCCAAGGAAAATTAAAAACCCCTAGTTTAGTGGTTTTAGACTTGAAGCAACGCTATAATGTTAAACTGTATACGCACTGTTGCTGTTAAGAATTATCTGCGCTTCGGAAGCGTCAAATAACTAGAATGTTTTATAAGTTATTTTTCTTAAAAAATCTCCAATTTGGTTAAATTTTCTCTCCTGGAAGAAATTTATCAAAATCAATGTCTTTTTCGCCTTTTTGAAAATTTTTATGAGCCCAGATAATGCAGCATTGAAGTAAATTTCTAAATATTAAAAAATTAGAGCACAAGCGCTGTTCATTTTTTCTGTAGCTTTTCTTGACGTTTTGCGTTATTTTCAGAATAAAAGTGGATTTCGCTGGCAAAAGATAGGTTAAATGTGACCTAACGGTTAGCGAACCTGATAGGTTAAATTTGATATGCAAACTCACATCAGTTATGAAAACAGCATATTATTCGCAAAAAATACAACTTAATGCGACTAAACACCCTGCGAAAAACAGTCTTAAATTTTAAATAACTTTCGTCCTTGCGCGATCTCTAAGTCTTTCCCTTCTCTCACTATTGGAGTCTTCTGGGTATAATGTAAAATTCACGACCTCGAAAATCTGCTGACCTTTGCGTCGAGTGCCCACTATTTATAAAGGCGGAGTCATGATTTATAAAGGAATCAAAGGAGTCTAATTCAAAGGTTTTAATAATGCTGGTTTTGAATCGATTCCTTATCAACAGCCATATTTGCTATAGATTCCCTTACCACCATCATTAATGAGGCACATAGCTACATAATTTCCACAGAATAACATGGCTATAGTTCAAGGATATGACTTTAATTCATAGGCACTGCAGTGTATAGAAAGTATTGCTTACGTTTTCATTATCGTTTGTCTAAGGTATAAAAGCTAACAGTAGCTAAACTATAATGATATTTGAATCATGATATTGTGCAATTAGACGTGATGAGGATTAATTATCATCTGCAAGGTTCAAGTTATCTTCTTAACCCCTTCCTTCTCGCTCCCGTGAAAATGGTGGGGTGAGGTTTATTCCTCTATTTCTTGCTCCCGTGAAATTTCCGGGTTGGAGTTTTCAGTAGTAACGCGCCAATAAGAATAAAACTAGTTCATTTCTTTTCCCCGGAAACCATTTCATTTCTCATTTTACACACCAGATGGCAGTACCAGGATATTTTTAAGGTCATTGTAGATGCAAACTAAGGTAAACAACGTTTTGGAGCACAAAAATATTTATAAATGCAGACAGCTGTTTCGGATGCTCAAAGGGCAACCTTCATCAGTGCAACAGAAAAAAATGCTTGATGCTTGATATGGGTTGTATCTCGGTGTTTGGCTCGAAGCGCCACTAACCGATTCATCTAAACTAGTTTACCTTATGCTCTCAGGTCATAGGAATATATTAGTCTTATATTATACAAAATATTGGGGGGAATTCCCCCATCGTTAAAACAATAATAAGAATTACAGGAAAAGATAAGAACTAACAATTGGATATGATAACATAAATTGATAATACATTTAGTTTAAAAATAAGATGTATATACAAAGTATTTACATAACTATTTACATGTTTATGTTATTCAACATATGTCTTAAATAATGATATGGCTCTGCTAAACCAGTGACCCGGTCGTCCTGGTAGATCACCACTCGTTCCGGGTTGCTCACTCTACTATATTTAATGGAGCTATGGCTTGCCCGGATCGGACCCTTTTCAGAGTTACTCCTTCACCGAGTTTGCCATAGTCCAGTGGATATACTGTGTGTGTTTGTGTCCTATTTTTTTTATATAGTTTTGAAATTATGCAGTCTGATAATAGGAATGCCGTTAGTGGACTATGATTACTGTTTTCCTTAATGAGTTCTAAATTATGTATTTGCTTGAAGTTGGATGTATTGCAATCTTTAGCATCGCTGAAGAATTTTGTGCTAAGTTTTGCCAGAAAGAAAAAATGGATGGAAAACAGGAAAAAATGAGAGAAAACAGGGTAAATATAAAGAAAGGTGACGTCACAAGGGGGTTAGAGCAACAGCCAATAGGAGGGAAGGGAGAATGGATGACGACGAATGGGAAGCAAGGAACAAAAAAGGGGGGTTTAGTTAGGTTTAATCATAGATTTCCAAACAGGAGAAAGACAAGGAACGCTGGATAGGTCATTGACCAACAGTTTGGAATTTTTGAAAATATTATAGGACTCATAAAAATCTAAATCAAAAATTGAAGAACAACCCTCCTATTGGCCGTTGCTCTAACCCCCTTGTGACGTCACCTTTCTTTATATTCACCCTGTTTTCTCTGATTTCTTTCTGTTGCACTGATGAAGGTTGCCCTTTGAGCATCCGAAACAGCTGTCTGCATTTATAAATATTTTTGTGCTCCTAAACGTTGTTTACCTTAGTTTGTATTTTAGCACAAAGGTCACCCACTTGTGTATTTATCATTGTAGACAGTTAGTTTATTTTAAACTAGATGTCAGCACCAATCAAATGCGTGTATTTGAGAAAATAGGCACTTTTATGACAGTTTTCTTGAAAATGAACCAATCGTTAAGGGGTTAATGAAGTTATGGATTCTAGATATTAATATTGTTCAACTTGCAAGCATATTTTTGCCGCAAAAGGTTTTTAATATAATAAGAGCTATATACTTACAATGTACAGTGATGGTTCTAGTATCTTCAATGAGGCTATTGGGGAGGGAAGGGTTCTCAGCCGTGCACGTGAACTTTTTCCCGTGATCCTCTGCTGTCGGGACGAAGGACAGAGTACTCAAGGTGAGGTTCCCATTGTCTGAGATGACTTCATTGCCTGTCTGAATCTTCTGAGAGCCCTTCCACCACGTCATCACTGCTCTCGGTCTCGAACCTGTAGACTCACACTCCAGAGTCACTTTCTTTCCTGCTGACAGGTGAGGCTGAAGTGTAATGATCCGGACATCCAGAGGTCTTACTGCAATGAAAAAACTTAATTAAATAGATACGTTTGAATTCTTCGAATACAGATAAGGAATATAAACTTGGAGAAAGAAACTAGTTGTCTTACGAATCAGTTGCCATAAAGCTCTTTTGTATAAGCTGTAACAGCTTTAAATTTGCCGGTCGACTTTCGCTGAAGCTTGCTGCTATGTTTTAATAAATTTTCAAATTCTCATTACTTATATTTGACTCGAACAATTAAATTTTAATTTGTGTCAAAAATCTTTCTATCATTAGTGAATGCTCTATTGCTTGATATTCACATATATTATATTTTGTTCAAAGTTGAATTTCATGTTCAATATAGAACGTTAGGCATAGTAATTGAAAAAAATAAGAGTGAACCTCCTAAAGTAATTCTTGCTGTTTTGTTGTAGCACTATATGTTTGTGTGTTCTATGGTCTGTGAAGCAGTTTGTTGTTGAAGGGTGTATATAAAAAGGAACAATTCTTAAATGAAAATGAAGGTTAGCGCTGTAATCAAAAAGTCATTTGAAAAAATGAAAGCACACTATTTCCAATATTTTTTCATTCTTTTATATGATTCCGTACTATTTTCCTTTTAGTACCGTGTTAAAAAGGAACGTTTATGCCACTACGCTTTGAAATTAATATCTTCTGAGCCTCATTCAAAACTACTGAAATATTTGAATTTGATAAAGAAAATTCAGCAAAAAGGGCAAATAAATTATGACTAACAAGTTAGTTTTGTCTTGTATATTAAGCATCTGTGTTACAAGCTGCAATATATCAATTTTATCATACGTATGTTAAATTTATAAGCCAAAGGCTAAAATATTCTGTCACTTACTTGGTAATTTCAAGAATTTTGGACTTACTTTCTTAAACTTCAAAAATGTACACTTGTTTGAGATAATGCAAATAGAAAACTGTAAAATCCAATAAATATTAGATGCAATATCCTCATAACCGAAATTACTGTTGCTAAGCAATACTCGACATGACAGCAACAAGTTCAGCTTCATTTATTTACAGTAAAGGCGATCACAACAGATATCTCATCATCATGGCACTTTCCCTATTAATCTTTAATTAAACGTGAAGTTTCGATCTTTATATCACTGTTTTAAAAGGTATAGGTATGCAGGGCTGGCTATACCATATCGGTAGTAAAGGAAATTCTGGAATGTTCGAGATTTTCCTTCCTATCGTTTGCATTAATTAACGCCTTGGCGGAAATTTTACGGTAGAGCGGAGATCCTTTTATGTTTGAGGTATTCAGGAAATTTAGAGAAGACCATGTTTTAATTTCTAGGTTTATGAATAATTCAGAGGTATTTGCTTTATCGAAGTTTGAGTGAGGAAACCCCATTGAATTTTGAATTTTCTGAAACCGTGTTTGAACTTCTATTGAAACTGTTAAATTCAAAGGGCCAATAACAAGAGTGATAATTTCGAATACTGCAACTTTTAAACTTTACTTCCGGCACATTATTTGCTGCAGCTTGTGTAAATAAGAAGAAACATTTTTTTTTTATAATTTCAGATTGGAGACAGATGGGTGGAAGCATAATTAATACGCTTGAGTTTCTTTAATATTTGTTGAATCTCAATATGGAAATACAATATACATTATAAATGATTTTTCAGTTGTTAATTTAAATCGTAAATTACATAAAAACAGGAAAGATGTTGTTTTCCATTGGAATGAAATTGTACATAAAAAAGGGTGTTTGAAAAAACAGATTGATAACGACCAGAGAAAATTAGTTACATTGCTAATTTGTCTTTAAATTTAAGCAAGCAGTCAAACTTAAAGACCCTGTAACAAGCGCAGTTTTATTACTATAACAACGTATTTTTAAAACTGAAATTTCGGTACATCAGTTGTTGTAATAATTATAAACAAGAAACAATAATTCTTTTTAAAAATGAAGAAAAAGCCGAATGGCGACTACAGGATTAATTATATCGTTTATTTTAATTATGAATTTCAAAGATTAAATTCTAAGAGCTAAACTTAAAGAGCTGAAAACAAAATCACTTATGAATAGTACTGAAGTTAAGCTTATAAATGATACTGATAATTAATGCACAGGTATAGTTTTAAAAAAATTATGAACGTTTACTAAACGTTTAGAATATAAAGTTATTAATTGTATAGTTAACTGTATATGATAATTATACATTGATAAGTACAATGTTAATACAGTTGAATTAAAAGAGCAGTGATTATTGTTTTTATAATTTAAAAGAAAATTCCTTTTAACAGTGATGGGACACGGGATCTAACATTTGGACCCTAACCCCCCCCCACGGCTATCCGCAGCTTCAAGAAAGGGTCGCTTCCCAGCTAAAGTTTAAAACAAAAATTATAAAATGCAGATGCAAGTTAAAGATTAGTTGGTGTTGATAGAATAGTGACAGGTAGGCGTCGTAGAATGAAAAGGCTGCAGCTAAAATAAATCTGTAATAATCTAGGATAAATCTTAATAATCTGGGATATTCTAGGATAAATCTTCTAGTCGGTCCAAGTTGAAATGTCATTTAAATTGTCATAACATTGTTGTTTTGTGCACCCTTAAAAAGTTTAATATTGAGTTTAGGCATGCAATTATTAATATCATCTATATTAAGCTATAATCTGTCAGTTAGGGTAGAAAAGACAGGAGGAGAATAAGGTCTGATATATCGTAGGTATAAAAGCCTTTTATTTTTGATACTAAGTTGGGAGTTTATTGGTTGAGAATTGATTTTAGAGAGTGAAGTGTGAATCGACGAAGTCCGAATATAAGCCGATCCCCGATTATAAACTACCCATGCAGCATGAAAGGGCAAATAAACGTTAAAAATCCGTTCGTCCGTTATAAGGTTTTGGGCTTACGTTAAAATTACGTTAATTTCACGTGATGATTTTCACCATTTCTTCATTCGTTAAAACGTATACGATAAAATTACGTTAATTTCACGTGATGATTTTCACCATTTCTTCATTCGTTAAAACGCATACGTTAAAATTACGTTAATTTCACGTAATGATTTTCACCATTTCTTCATTCGTTAAAACGTATACGTTAAAATTACGTCAATTTAACGTTATCAATTTTCCCTTTAAATAATTCGTTAAAAATACGTACTTAAAATACGTTATTTTAACGTGTACATTTTATCCATTTTTTGACCGTTTTTTAAAAACGTGTTATTAACGAAAAATTGACGTTTTATTGCATAGTTATATTTACGTAAATTGTTTGGGATTATAAACGTAAATTTAGTGGTAAAAATGTTTCAAGCAAAAAGGATGAACCTGTGAGAGCCCAAGAAAGATAATCTTTTACGTCTCACTTGAATTCGAATAAACTGAACATTGCAGATTTTCATTACAATTCATATTTAATTTTTAATACTTATAATTATTTTTGTTTTATTAAACTGGTTATAAATATTTGCTTGTTGATAATGAGTCGGCTCATTATCAGTAACTGACAAGGGAACTATGAGTTTTAATTCTTATATAACTAAACTATGATGAAAATTAAGAAATTTTCCAAAATACTGAATAAAGTAAAAATTTTTCACTACTTGACATGCAACGAACATAACGTAAAAACACATTATACTTAAATTTAAATTATCTCTGTCCAGAACAAGAGTCGTGGTGTAGTGGTTACAGCGTTCGCCTCAAGGGTACGGCGTCCTAGGTTCGAGCCTACTCTAGAGTGGGATGTTAATATGCGAATACTAATAATTATTATTATTCAAAGATCTTAATTTAAAAAATTTATTTTTTGTTATTATGTAAAAATTGATTCACTATTTTTTTATATTGCAATTATCGCTCGCCATACGAGTTTTTAAAAAATAATTTATAATATACAATATTCTAATTATTATTTTCTACTTCAATCAACATGAAATAGAAACGATTATTTTTGGTTAATTTTGTTAACATTTATTTATTAATTTCTTACTTTGCAATAATCGCTTACCGTATATAAGTTTTTTCAAAATAATTGCTAAGAAATGTGTCTACTTTTAAATTCCATGTTCTTACTGCATGAAAGAGACATTTACTTTATTTTAAAATACTGATTTAATTTTTTTTCCTTCCAAAAACTTCATAAATTGTAAAAATAGAATTAAAGTATTTTGAAAAATTTATCAATCTTGATTCTTTAATGTATATAATATTTATTAATGAAAAAAAAAATACATATCAAATAACAGGTAAAAAGATAATTCTCATAATTAGTTTTCGTAATAAAATTTAGTGTGGGAAGTTTTAAAATATTGGTTGTTATTAAAAGACGTTTTTACACACAACAACGTTTTTACAAATTTATTAAATTTTGCTTTGAATCTTGAATTTTATAATCTGGAAATTGCTTAATTATAAAATCTTAATTGCAATAAGTAAATTATTTATGAAAATCATATATAGTAAAAAATAATATAAATTTATAAAATATAAAAAATAATATAAAATAGCATAAAATATAAAAAATAATATAAAATAGCATAAAATATAAATAATAATTTAAGTTTTGTTGTAATGTCAGAAAAATAATTTTTTTTATAAGAGCAAGTAATGATAATTCTTTATTTCTTTGCAAAATATGATTTATGAGTGAGTTTTTGTGTATGTGAAATTGAAGTACTTTTAAAAATAGTTAAAGCGTTAGTTCGGTTTATTTTTCCGAGCTGTCAGTTTTAGTCTTTCTTGCATTGAATAGTCTGTTTTTTTTTTTTTTTTTTTTTTTTTTTTTTTTATCATATCGGGCAATAATGTTACATAACAGGGAATTTTAGTAAAATTTACCTAGGGACACAATGCTTGGAAGGTTTTAAATAGTTAATGAAGTTAAATAAATTGTTTTTAATTATTTAGATCATATAAATAAAAAAGAAAAGGAATTAAGTAAGGAAAAGAGAAAGTTCCTCAAAAATTGAAGTTAAGACCTAAATTTTGCAATGCTAATACATAGATCCTAAAAAAAAAAAAAAAAAAAAAAAAACCCACCTTTAAGAAGAAAAAAAAGGTCCCGCAGTGGACTGATCGTTAAGACACGGTTCCCAACAGATCACCGAAGTCAAACATCACTGGCTGCGGTCAGTGTGCGGGTGCCACTTAGATCAGTCTGCGTAGGGACCGAGGGTGTGCGGTATTGGTCCTCGTTAAACTGTGCTACGGTAAAGTGCTCGACTTCGCGCGCACTTCGTCGGGCTACCGAAGCGGGGGTGCCATCCCCTCCGCAGAGGATCAAAATTGTGATGGCATGTCTTCGGATCATCCTCCGGGATGTTTCCCAGACCGTCGCCAATAGCCCATTGTGCAGCTCTAGTGCGACGTAAATTAACAACAGCAAGAAAAAAAAGAAGAGAGAAATTAAATATTTGTTTTTTTCATATTTTGACATCAGTGCGACAAATTTTTTTCTTTGTTTTTTGACCAAGATTTTTTCATTTAGGCTTAGTTCCCGGTTAATAGGGGTTTTAAGGGCCATTCTAGTCCTTGACGGGGGCGGTGCTCGATCCTCGACACCACCGAGTACATGCGATATATGTGCTATTAAAATCTGTGGAATCGAGAGGCCTGTGGTCCATCGCATTACTGTGCCAAATGTACAGGGATCTGGAGAAAATTTCCTACCCCTTCAGATTTAAGTCTAAATGGATGATAAGCCTAATGTACAGCTCTAGTGCGACGTAACTAAAACTCCTACCTTCATTAATTCGTTGACACATTATCTGTTTACACTGTGTTATCTGGGAATAAAATTTCAACAAAATCTTTTTAATGTATACATACATTGCTTTTAAAATGAAGACAAATATCAGCAAGCGAAAAAACAGATTCATAAGAATTTACTTTTTTTTTTTATTTTATCTAAATCACTGAAGAGGGAAACGGAACGTTTAACGAAAATGGATCCTTCCAGCTGAAATTAAATATAAAATATTTAATATATTATATGAAAATAACTTGATCCACTAGAAATGTTAACAACTTGACACCCTTTTTTACCCTTATTGTTATAATCAAGTTTTCAAATGCATGATATTACCTCTTTTTTTTTCTTTTCTCCAAATGAAATCGTGATTTAAAAGGTGCTTTTTATTTAAATGTGTATTTTTTTATGTAATAAATATTTTATGAATTTTTTCAAACTATTATTTCTAACACGGTCATCACCAACAACTAAAAATGATACCTAAATCGTGAGACCATGCCTTTATGCATGCCAATTAATGTATGTAAAATCTTCACCTACGCAGACGAGAAAAACAAAAAATAAGCACGAAATTTGAGAAATAACATGTAATCATGATATAATAATTAAAATTAACCAGAGATAAATAAATGTACATGTTGATCCCATATTATGTTAATCGATAAAACTTTTACATTGGTGGATGTAGTTAGATTAAATCTTTTTGATTTGATGGAAGACCTAACGTAGAATGTATTCTACAATATCTTTCTTACTCTCATTT
Organism: Parasteatoda tepidariorum; assembly: GCF_982258835.1. NCBI lineage: Eukaryota > Metazoa > Arthropoda > Arachnida > Araneae > Theridiidae > Parasteatoda > Parasteatoda tepidariorum. The sequence continues at coordinate 86,614,970 of NC_141759.1, read as the reverse complement.
CGGATTAAATGGAAATCCTACAATTTATGGTTCATTGATCAGCCTATATGATGCACAAAAAAATCAATGTATATTGTTAGTTTTACAGTTTTAAAATATAACATAATTAATGTCTCATTTAGTTAAATTACTATAGTACGATCCTCTAATTCCTAACGATTGGATATGAAGTTCCTGGTTAGAGGAAGCAAAAAAAATTAAAGTTTTAAAATAAATAATCACGTATTTTAAATAATCTTGTATGTCTTACGAATCAGTGATCTTAATTTATAATATTTATCTTTTAATAATAAATTATTGTTATAATAATTTTACATTTCCAGAGCATAAAACAGCAATTTTTATGAATTCATGAAAATTATAAAAAGCATTAAAATCGAGTTTTTTTTATGTACAAGCTATTCAAATAATATTATACTAGTAAAAATAAAATACTATTATATCTCTGTAATGAAAATAACATTACATAACAATATAATTCCATTTTTCTTTAAGTCATCAGGTAAAATAGTAATAATTTTTTAAAAAAAAGCTTGACAGTTTTATTTAACTTTTTAAAAAATATTATATGAAAGTTATTCTACAATGTAGCATTTTATTCCAGGTTTAATTAGAATAATAATAAGAAAAATAAGAAGAAAAATCAAAAATAGAGAAAAAATTGATTAACAATATAGTTTCAAAAGTACTCTCCACATTGCTTTCAGTTATTTGAGTTTTTGTTTTACAAGTGGATTAAACGATACTAAGTTTCAACTTTTCACTCCTTTTCCGTGGGAGCAAGTTCTACACAAGGATTGCTACCCCTACACTAGCTACCCCTACATTTATTTACATTGTTGCACGCGTGTTTTTACATACGCCGAATTCAATGGTAAGTTCTTTTATTCCTTACTTTAATTATTACTATTTTAGAATGTTAATTCATTATAATGCTTCACTGTCAAAAAAAGTAAATAATTATTGTAGTTAATTCTGCTTGAAATAAACACAAATATTCTAAGCCTATCATTTGCGAAGTTTAACAAACTATGACAAAACGTAACGATTTTGGAAAAAAGCAAGAGAATTTGTTGAATCTCATTTACTGTGCTTAATGTAAAGAGACGAAATACAGACCCGTTATATACGATTGTTATGCAGTTAAGATATTTTTAATAAAATCATGAATTTTTGGAAAGTTTTCTGATGGTACCTAAGCTTAATCAAGGAATATTAATCTGAAATACTGAGTTAAACTAGTTGCGATCTTATGTAAAAAAAAATTCTATTTTACAGCTTTAATTATCAAAATTATTAAATTAATGCTGCATTATTTTATTCACCTGACAAATTTTGTTGCTATAATAAATAACAATTAACAAAAAGTAACAATTATAAGCATTATTCTGAAGATAATACTTAAATGTCATTTATCATGGTTGACTTTACACACCAAAATATGAGTAGAGGGGATATTTTCCTTCTGTGATTTGCTGCGCCTACTATTGTGGATTTCAAACTTGCATACATTTATAAAAGAAAACTTGTAGAGGTTTGCCAGGGGGTAGTGGCTACAAGATATACCCTGTTGAGTTTCTTCCCATGTTTTGTTTTCAGTGTGATGATAGCCACTGGAAGTTACCAAGACCTGTTGATTATTCTGCCACAGGTGATGATAAACTAATTTTCCGGAGTGGAAAAGAATTTTAGCTAGATTTATAATGTAAATTTTTCTGTTTCACTAATTTTAGGGGATATTTCCATATATTAACCTGTCACACTAACTACAATAGCCAAGCTACCAAATAGATATAAACTTGAAATTTTTTTTGAAAAAAACATGAATGTTTGCCAAATGGTTACGAGTTATATCTTTCGAGTTGGTCCCTTTCTGTGATTTTTTAACTTTCTTTCAGTTTCTCCGATACCAGAAGTTGCCAAGACGTGCTGATTATTCTGCCATTGTTCCTTTTATAGAGATCTCCCCTGATTTTATGAATCAAATAAAATGGGATGTTTCCCTATTTGAACTAGATTGTGCCAACTAAAAATGTTGAAACAAGAAAAAAAATATATATTTTGTACTTTGCAAAAATTTAAAAAGAAGTATGTAGAAGTTTTCCTGAGGGTTGCTTCAACTTATATTCTCTGAGTTACTCCCATTCTGAGATATTTTCTTAATTTTTCGTGGACCGCTGGAAGTTTATAAATATTTATCCATAGGTAACAACATAGAAATACTCATTAAACTTTTAATTCCCTATTAGGGTTACTTCTGTATTGTGAGCAGTTATGCCAACTGTTATCGTCCAGGCACCAAATAGATTTCTAACTGCTAACTTTTTAAAAGAATATGTAAAGGTGTGCGAAAGGTAGCTACGAGTTATACTCTTCAAGTTGATCTCAGTTCGTTAATTTTTTTTAGTTCCTCCTGGTTGCTGCGTGGAAGCTGCTTAGAAGATATAGTGATTATTCACCGGCAGATCATGATACGGGCATTTTTCTTACTGTTTTGCCTACTCAGTACGAGATGGCATTTTTATTAGCAAATGAGACGAGACAAGTGTTATGTGTGAAACAGTCCTATCATATTGTTATTAATTTGAGCTGTCTTATCTACTTACCTACTATTGTCTTATAAAGTATAAAAACTATTAGTTGTTGCATTTTTAAAAAAGTTGAGTAGTGGCATTTTCTTTTAACTTTACCTTTTTAAAGAACCAAGGGTTAAACACGCTTGATTGGTGTAAATTTTACAAGAGTCTATAGCAGATGGTTCTTCAACCAAAATGTCGTGGAAGTATCATCTTAACAAGCTATTGCAAGAGAAAATCTCACATGGACAAAATAGTTTTTTGACTATTTATTTTGCAACATATCTTTAAAAAGAAAAAAAAACACCCAGTTGAACATTTACTGGAAATTTTTCTTCTTATTTTTGAAACAGTTTTTGAAATTTATCAGCTAAAACGATATGGAAAATAATTGCAGTAATTTTCAATATTAAATTATCTTTAGAATTATTCTTATTCAAGCTTTTATTTAAATTTACATTGCTGTTTAAAACTTTTTTAATTCTTTTATAGTCACTGTATTCTAAAAATATGCCTAGGCAGAGGTCTGTCAAGGCCAAATTTACTACCGTTTAGCAGTACCTTCACAAATTCAACTTTAGAAAAAACATTAGTTTCACAAAATACTTTTTCTTATAATTTTATTTTTGTATTCCTTAAGAAACGATAAATCCATATTTTTGTGTTGATTTTTTAATGTAGTTTTTAATTTTTCACAAATTATGTCTAAATTTTCATAAAATAGGTACCTATCAGAAAAACCTAGACAGACCCTTGCTAGGTGAAAAAGTTCAATTGAAATTTTTATTGCTAAATTTTTCTTTTAAACAATTTTTGTCTTGGTTTTTACCTAGCTTTTTACATTTCTAAAACACTTTGTTTTTGTTAACTGTATGACACAGTAATTAAGAATGTTTCTATTGTCTTTATTCTTATCTGGAAAATATGATAATTGGAAAGACTGAGATGTAAAGCTTTAAAATTTCATTTTGAGAATTAAAATAGATTTTTCTGTTTTACATTTGTATATAATCTTTTGTTTTTTTTTAGCATTTTTAAGATAACACAGCATTTTAATAACATATTTCTAATAGATTATATTTTAGTTAATGTTGCTTTATGGATACTGCTTTACAAAAAATATTATTCTTAGCATGGAAGTTTTGTTGTAACAATTATGATAATTTTTTTTTCTCTTTCTATTTTACTTCATAACTTTATTAAGTATTTCTGGTTTAGTTTTTTGTTTTCCCTTTAGCCCATTCCACTAATATAGATAAGCATGGAGTAATTTCCAATAATAAATAAACTTATTTATTCGTAAAAAATATTTATTAATGAATTTTGTTTTTTTAAAATATTGCTATAAAAATATATTCTGCATTTCACCATTTTTTTTAGCTAACATTCTGCCAAACCATTACTCCTTACTTCTCTAGTTCTGAATAATAAATGTGCCCGTATAAACAAAACAAAATATGTTTGAATTATTTCTATGTTTTTAAACGTATTAACTGAATGAATTTTCTTTTTCATAATCTATTGATGTACTTCTGAGGAAGATCTTTGAAAAGGATCTAGCTTTGAGAATGAACCTCCATCAAGTCTCATTTGAAGGTACCTGAATTAAGTATGTCTAAAGAAATAACTGTATTTGAATTGTTTCCTTTTTTCTTGTGCTTAAAAATGGGTAAAAAAATTCGTGAAATTATAAACATGATCAAATCAATTGTTAAAAATTATTTCAGATTACTTTTGCTGATATTAAAAAAAGTAATTAAACATTGTTTACATAGGCTGCCCATGCTTCAATAACAACAAATAAAAGTACTCAAAAATTTGTCTCTTAAAATGAATTATCATATATTGTAAATATATTTTCCATGTACTGTAGAATCCTAATTATTTCATGCACAATCATCAGCCTTTGCACTATTCAACTAATTTATAATAGAAGTTTCTGGTGTAAGTTTCATCGTTAGTATCAAGTAGAATGGTAAACTGTTACTGTTTTTATCACCACTATTTTTGCTGTTCCAATGTTTTATTTCACTGGCACTTAAAAAAAAAAGTGTTTTATCTGCATTAAATTAGTCTTTTTATTCATAGTCCTCCATAAGTTCAAACAAATTCTGAAACTTCTATTTTGCTTTTGAGAATTCTTCAGCAATTATGCAGATTGATGAATCCCTCAAAGGCTAAGGCTACTCAAACCAAACATTTGGCTAACATTAAAATGAATTATAAAATGAATAAACAACATCAATTAGAAATTCTCGGGGAATTAAGATTTATGCATATTGCTCAGTATTTCAAATCTCCGTGGCAGAATCGCAGCGAAACGGCGACATTGTTTTAAAATTTTACAGATCTCTTGCAGAAAGATTTTTCTCTTGAAAAGAAGAAAATATTACTTTTCTTTTTTACAGAAATATTTGAACATGCAATATTTGAATCATGCATTTAGATAATCAGTTTTTGACACGCTCAATTTTCACCGATAGTATCATAAATCGACGTAATGTTTTGATAGTATTTTCGGCAGTTATTGATATTGATTTTCATTTGGTTCTTAACCATCTTGATATATTTAAACAATATGGAAAACTCGAATCGAGCATTTGAGTATCTATTTTTTAAGGCTATCTATTTTTTTTTTTAACAAATTCTATTGAATTTTTAGAAGTTATAGATGTTGATTTCTCCTTAAATTTTAAATCAGATATTTTTTATACGATATTATTTATTACAACCTAATTTCAAAGTGTAACACGCTTTTGAGGAGTCCAATTTACGTAATTACATCATATATTTTTTTTGGGGGGAGGGGGGGGGGCAATTGCTACTACGGATTTCATGATATTTAATATTTTTTATTGTGATTATTATTTACAAAATGCGAAGAAGCTAATAAAGTGTGTGTCTTCCCACCAACAAAATGTGAGAATATCACCCATAATATTAAAAAAAAATTATTTCGTGTTAAATTAAGAAAATCATTATTATTATTTTTTGTTAACACAGCATATTTGCCATTTTAAATTAGCAACATATATGTTTGTTTGTATTAAAAGTATTTTGCAATTAGATCTTAGTGCTGGAGAGTTTAGTCGCAGAATGCTCAAAAACATTCTGCCACAAGATTTCAAATTATCCTTGTTTTAATTAAAATAAGCCAATTGTATATATGTTTATATATATATATATATATTTTTTTTTGTGTACATCTGCAGTTTTCTACAATTCCGCATATTAGAAATTGAACTTTCAATATTGTTAACTTTAATCAATGATTTTATATCTATGACTATACATATGATATTTTCTATTTATATGATATAACTGTCTATGATATTATCACTTTATTTTTATAAAGTTTTTTTTTTTTTCAATAACTTCTGCACTATATTATTATGCTTACATTAAATGAAAAAAATTTTGATTTCATACTGTTTGAAAACATTTTTTATTTAAATATCTTATTTTTCCAAGTGAATGTTTTTGTGTTTATTATTTGGTGTTGAAGTATTAATGATTTATGATTAATGATTAATGATTAATGATTATTAATGCTTTGAAACACGATTCATTGTGTATATCAAGGTTGCAAAAAATGCTTACTTTTCTCTAAAAGAGTTAGACTGACTAGTTTTCATTAATTTATTATATTTTCTTGCATTTTACTGTATACATTTAGCATACTTATGTTCCAACTTTTTATTTTAACAAAAACTATTAAGTAAAATTTACGTTAAATGTCTAATATTGCAGAAAACTTGTAAGTTAAGTAGTTCATGCAATGGAAATTATCACTACTACAAACTATATGAATTACAGTTTGACAAAAAAATATATATTTGTTTTCACATCTGTAAATAAGTTTAAAAAAATTTTGATATATCTGCTCTATACTTGTTCAAAAAAATTTTTATTTTATTTTTTTGCAAGGGTGTGGAAAGTTGGTAATTTTGTTTTGCTCATATATATATATATATGCAGCATTAAAAAAGATAATTTCTAATTAGTTCCAAGCATAAAATTATTATTTTTTGAAACAATTTTAAGTTTAAGGCTGTTCCTCCGAATTGTTTTTATAGTCCAAAATTGCTATACTGCATTACTCCAAACATTCTGTCATGTTGCTACAATTAACTAACACCATTGTGTTCCTTTCATTTAATCACATTTTTCGAAGAAATATTTATTAAAATATTTCTCCAAAAACTGTGTTTTGTGTGAAGTTTTTTTTTTGAAATTTTTTTATCCAGTCCTTTTTAAGTGGTTTAAACAAATAAAGTTTTTACTGCCCCCAAGCAACCTGATTGTAACACACTAGGGTCAAGGAACACAGAACCTATTTTTCCCACCCTTCCTATTTTTCCCACCATTACTAAGAGTTCCGTTGTGGAAATGAATTTCTATATCACCAAACAGCTTTCTAATGTATTTTGGAGTAAAGTGTTACGTTTTAGCAGCAATTTTACAGAAATTAAAGAATTTTCAAAATAACCATTTTTTGTTTAAAAAAGCTTTAACAGAGGCAATTGTAAAATGTAATTCTTCACTTGAACTAAATAATATATAGTTTAACAAATTACTGAATTTGTTAAAATTACTCCTTTTGTATATTAAAGATACTGTTAGTGTTAAAAGGCATAGTATTTTTACTGTTTTAATAAATGAGAAATTATAAATTACGTAACTGAAACTAATCGAATTGTGTTTCTGAACTACAAAGTTCTTGCAAAATATTCTGAAGAGGAATGAAAATTGCAGCCAAGGAGCAATAAAAAAATGAAAAGAATGAGAGAGGAAAATAAAATTCTGATGATAAGTAAATAAACAGAAAGTATAGGGCAGCTTTTAGGAGTACTTTACCTGACAATGGGCACATGTCGTGGCAAGTACTGCGGTTATGAGAAAAAGTAATTTCAAATAGGAGTGTTTTGTGAATAGTTTTGTCTTGAATTTAGGTCAGCGTGGGTAAACCAATTGACACCTTTATTCCTTCATTGTTCCCCTATTAGAAATGTGCTCTTACTTGTTACCAAAGCAGCCAACAGCACCAGACTAAAACTCTGGAGGAGTTCTCAAAGCCACACGAAAAATAATTTTATGTTTTGTTTATAACTTACTGCTGGCTTCAATGTAAGATTTAGTTAGGATAAAAAAAAAATATGAAATATTCTAATTCAGATTTGTGCTGTATATGTATGTAATTTTGTTGTGTAATATGTGACTAAAATTTGTAAAATAGATTTTCTTATATCTAAGTATTTGGATGTACTCAATCGATATATACTTAGTAGAAATTCCATGAAAATAATAAACAGTTTTAATATTTTTTTAAAATTTTTTATTTAACTGTATTTTATCTAGTCAGTATTGCTTCGTTTTAGAAATCTACTGTTGGTTGTAACAATTTAATATTATTGTCCGGTATATTTTTTTTTCATATGCTAAAATATTTATTTGTTTTCCAGGAACATTGCAGTGAAGAGGTGATAGTAACAGCGGGATGGAAGAAGTTACGAATGTTTCAGATCTGTGGCGATGTGTTATAATTGTAAATCTATATATTGTAAATATATTGTATGATAGTTGTAAAATAAATAAAACTTAATAAATCTTATTTGATTTAATGTTTTTTTCTGTATTTAAAATTATTTAGTTAACTGCTCTTCTGGATTAAAAATTTTAGTTTTACGAACATAAGACTTAGAAAAATTGTAATTTTAGTAAGCAAACAAATCAAATGGTAAATTTGGTTAATATTTTTTTTTTTTACTTCGTGTGTGTGTTAAAGTAAATTTTAGTCAAATTTTTCAAGCTAAAAATTAAAATATATGCATTTAAAAAAAATAATGAACCCAAAAGCATTCTAGAAGAGTAGATAATTTCCAGCAAGCAATTTGGAAACATGGACTTCAGGACAGCAGTAGATTTCTTAATTATTAATTTAAACTAAAAAAAAAATAATTTTTTTTCCATATGGGTTTGGAAAATCATGTAAGTATTGAGTAATTTTTTCTTCTACCAATTCTTTATATTACAAACTTTTAGGAATGAAAAATGTAAAAAATTCCTGAGGGACATGAAACTTCATAAATAAACTATAGTATGCTGCTGTGAAGAGGTAGAAAGATTTGCATTCCATATTCCTTGAGTTATAATTTGAATTGTAAAAATTTACAGAAAGTGTGAGATTAAAAACAAAAGCTTTTTCTAGGATTCTAAAAAAAAAACATGAATATCGGCTATTTTCCGTTATTTTAGTTTTAGTTCGAAAAGAATTAAAAGTTTTTTTTTAAATAAAAAGTAAATGCTATATTTTTTAGTGTAATTAGTGCAGCGTAAACATTAAAATACGGAATGGTTTCTTTCCTTAGTTAAAAAAAAAAACTTAAAATATGCTATTGTTAACAATTCGGTTAAAATTACGATAAATTGAAATTAATTTAGTTAAATTTTCGCGAAAAATTTATCAATTCACCTAGCTCAAAATAAGCGTTAAAAATATTGATATATAAGCGTTAATAATGCGTAAATAAGCGTTAATAATACGTAAATAGTATGGATAAAATACGTTTGTATTTTGGTTAAAATAACGTAAAATGTACGTTATTTTAATAAAAATAAGCGTTAAAAACACGTAAATATTCTTGGTGAAAATAACGAATTTATAGAACCAAAAATATACGTAAATAGTTTGGTGAAAAAAACGTAAAAAATACGTTAAAAATTGGTTACGAAATTCACCTTAGTCAAAATAACGGCAAAAATCCGTCATTTTTACGTTAAAAACAGCCCAAATATAAACGCTTTTTTACCTAATTCGAGACTACCACTCGAAACGGAAATAAAACGTTTTAAATAAACGTTTTTTTGCTCTAAACCTTGTGGCATTTTAACGTTATTTTCACGTAATTAATACTTATCTCTGCTGCATGGGTAGCCCAACCCGACGAAACAATTTGGAAATGCACCATCGCAACTCTTTTTAAAATATAAATGTTCATTTTTTTACGAAAATAAATCTTACTGATGTATATACTTTTATTTTCTCTAAAAAAATATTTTGGAAAAGAAAATAATATTTTAAAAAATATCACGCCATTTAATTTTTTATCAAAAAGCAAAAACCTATAAGATCCATGACCTTATGACTTTCAAAAGCAGCAAAAGTTCATTTAAAGTCTCTTATTCTTGATAATAAGTTGGGAGTATTAGTTGAGAATTGATTTTAGAGAGTGAAGTCGTGAAATGTGAGTCGACGAAGTCCGAATATAAGCCGATCCCCGATTATAAACTAGCCCAACCCGACGAAACAATTTGGAAATGCACCATCATAACTCTTATTAAAATATAAATGTTCATTTTTGTACGAAAATAAAGCTTACTGATGCATATACTTTTATTTTCTCTAAAAATATATTTTGGAGAAAAAAAATTATATTTTAAAAAATATCACGCCATTAAATTTCTTTTCAAAAGGCAAAAACCTATAAGATCCTTATGACTTTAAAAAGCAGCAAAAGTCAATTTAAAATCTCTTTTTCTTGATACTAAGTTGGGAGTATTGGTTGAGAATTGATTTTAGAGAGTGAAGTCGTGAAATGTGAGTCGATGAAGTACGAATATAAGCCGAGCCCCGATTACAAACTAGTCCAACCCGACGAAACCTTCTCTGCTTATGTTTGAAAATATACCATACCAACTCTTATTAAAATATAAATGCTCATTTTTCTGCGAAAATAAATCTTACTGAAGCATATACTTTTATTTTCTCTAAAAAATATTTTGGAAAAAGAAATAAACATATTAAAAAATATCACATCATTAAATTTTTTATCAAAAGGCAAAAAAACCCATAAGATCCATGACCTTATGACCTTCAAAACCAATAAAAGTCCATCCAGTTCCATAACAATATCTCCACTGTATTATCAGGTAATTTCAAGAGAGTCCTTTCACGACGAACAAATATGTTCTATCTCAAGCTTAAAAAATATATATCTGTATAGATATATGTAACTCAAAATAAATACTTTACGATAAAAGAAACAAGCGCAGACATAGGGCTCTCAGCAAAATTGGTTTTGCTTCCCTGAAACCGTCCTTGAATTGTTCAGCCTTTCTTCGAAATATCGTAACCGTTGTGTATCCCAGTAATCTTCATCCTCATATTTCCCGAGAGGGCTCTATGAAGTGTGATGCATTTTAAATCACCAGGATGCTTTCTTCGCTTCTCCCAACAGAGCTTCAGCAAAATCGATGTCTAGCGCTTTCTTGTAAATTCTGGTAAATTTAGGAGGTGACAAATACATTGCAATTACACGACGCGCCGTTGTTTAGATTAAAAGTGTTTTGAGGTGACAAAGAAGGTGACGTATTTTACGAACTCCTGATATTGAACTTTGTTTTGATTTATCACGAAAAAAGTTTGTTCTTGAGTTTTTAATTGAGATGAAAGACGTTTTCCCTTCTTGTTCATTCTTAACCCTAATGTTTCTGTCTGAAATCGTTCTCGAAATGAATATAGATGGCAGCACAAAGTCATGTGATTAGTAAATGTTTATTTTATGTTTTATGTGTTTTGTAGCTCAGCTAACCAACAACAGATATATTTGATTCCTGCTGTTTGGTTATTACCAATAATCGTTGAAGCTAATTTAATTATTGAATAAAATATTAAGAGTTATTTCGATAATTCATAAATGCAAAAATCATGCATTTTAATGTTTTTACTTTTAAAATAATAAAAAGTGCCACATGCAAGCTAAATTATTTATTTAAATAATAATAGATGTTTCTTGAGGTTAAGCAAATCTTTTAACATTTCGATTTTATTTTCCAAAATAATTTAATTTTTTTTTTACTGTAACTCAAACATTCTTTTGTTAAACATATTCTACTATATTTACAAGCTTTAAAAAAAAATTCTGATAGTTAAGGACTACGAATGTAAAATAAATTCAGATTATATTTATAAAAACTAAAAATGGAAAATTTAATGAAAATAAAATTTGCATTTAAACTCCGCTGATAATATGAGAAGGAAATTATGCTACTATTTCTTACAAGAATTGAATTCTAAATTTTTTTATATTTTTTCAAAAAGTATTTATCAAATAGCTTCAGGAAAATGATTTAACTTTATTAATAGTTCACTGGTATTTATTTAGAGTATTAGGATAATTAAACACTTCTTTAGGCAAGTGGTGATATTTAATTTTAAAAAATTTCAAAAACCATTTCTTATGTTTTTTTTAATTACCTAGTTTCTGTTTATTCCCTCATGAACACGGTTGTTGAAAGAAAAGGTAGGTTTCATCCTACATTTTTTTAATCCGAATCAAGTTTTTAAATACGAAAAATCAAAATTAAAAATTACTTAACGAATTTGTTGTTGAATAATGAATTACTCTCTAATTAATGCTCTAATAAGACACCGAAGAGCACATTTTTTAAATAATTTTTAAATACTTTTTTTAACAGTAGTGGAATTTGATTTAGTAATTCAAATGTTTGATTTTTTTCCCACTAAAATCGTATTTTTTAAAGGCATATTTTTGGAAATACAAAGCAAATTAGATGTTTAAATTTCTTCTTTAACAAAAAATGTAAATGTATTTTAAATTAGTTTTTTATTTTAATATAATAATTTAATTAAGAGTATAAGTTAGCATTTACTTTAGTCGGAAATGTAAAATAAACTGTATTGAGTGAATGATAAATGAAAATAAAACATTACTGCTTTTTTAAATAAAATAATAGCTAATAAGTTAAAATTATTTTGCGTAAAAATAACTATTTTTATGATAAACAAAAGATGTGTGTCAATTTGAATAAGTCAAAATCCTATTTTTTATTTCAAGACATAGTTAAGTTTCTGGTATGTCATTAGTATAAGTACACCACTGAATAAACCTAATATGACAAATTCTTAAATTAAAAAAAGAAATATTATAAGTCTGCAAAATTTTCCATTCAAACCATTGCGGAATGGAATATTCATGAAGACACTGCTAACGTTATTGACTCCATAGCGTTCTAGAATTATTAGATTTGTAGCGTTTTGGTAGGTTGTAAAAGTTTTCATTGTGTAATGTTTTTGAATATTCCTAAATAAATTATTTAATTATTTTCATTCTTAATTGTTTTCCGGACATAATTTAAAATCAAAAACTCATATCTGAAGAAAATATAATGAATGAAAATGTAAACTAATCAATTGCTTCAAATTGAAATATTTATTTTAATAGGATATACATTCATGACAATGAATGACTCACAATTATTCATATCTAATTCAATTTTCATAATGCATTGATATTTCACGATTAAAGAATGTCCGAGTGTTCTACCAGTTTCGAAGTCAATCTTTTGATTTAAATAAAATTCTAAATACTTAATAATACCTAATAACATTAGAAAAAATTCACATTTATAACGCATTTGCATGCATGTTACTCATTTATGTCCACTCATACTGGAAATATTCAATGCTCTGCCCAAATTAATGCACGAATTGATTAATACTTTAGCCTCATTTTAGGGACCAATGCTAATCGTACCACTGGAGCTATTAACCCCTACAAGCTATCCGCACAGGTGCACAAGGTCGCACACGCGCAAGAGATACTTCGACCTATGATTTGAAAAGCTTAACTCAACAGTAGGCGTTGCTGCCATCTTTACTTAAAAATAATACTTTTGTATGCGGTATACAGGGCAGCGTAGAAGTTGTAGTAAGCGACTATGCCGGACAAATATAAACCGGGCAGTGGCACATATCGGTGCAGGATATACCGAGTAAATGTATACCTGATAGTAACCCGAGATTTAAAAAGAGGAAGAAAGAAACATTAGTTTAGGGTATACCAGGTACCTTGCCGTATTATCAGTGGAGGGTTTATTTTCTCTTGATATTAACTTTCAATTTCATTTTTTAATTATTTTTTTTTCTTCATATTTATACTTTTGACAATAATTTAAAACTATTTAATTTTTTATTTTTTAATAATAAATTGAGAAATTTTTTTACAAATATTTTTCCCCCTTGTTGTATAGGACCACACTCAACTGTGAATGCACTAACGTAGAAGTGATGAGATTAAATACTGCAGATTTTCATGTATATGCAGATGATTTTGGGTCGAAACAAAAAGTTTCGAAAGCTAACGCAAAAAAAAAGAAGAAAAAATAAATTTATTTCTTATTTAAGTAGAACTCCCGTATTTTCGTCGTAGTTTTCTTCTATTTAAATATCTAATCATTATTTTCGAAAACTGGAACCAAAATTTAATTGATTGAGAAAAAAGGAAAAAAAAAACGTATAATAAGAAACAATATTATAATAATAATACGGCACAAAAACCTTCAAGAACAGACATTTTTCACCGGAAAATGTTAAATAGAAATAGTAATGTTGATTTACAGCATTTTTTTTATTAAAATGGATATTTAAATGAAGTATGCATTGGAATCCTGGGAATCTTCTTGGCATCCCTTAGCCAAGCTGTTCAAACCAGATTCATGTAAAATGTTCTTACAGATTTAAAATTTATGAATAGGATAATAGGATATTATTATTTTTTCAAAAAAATTTTTTTTATATAATTTGGTATGGGGGGTCAAGTAGAAATGATGACTTGGCAGGTCCAAAGTGAAGGTGGTTAAGAAAATGCTTGCAACTTGAAAACTGAAATAATTCGGTGAGTGTACCTGTTTCTCCATATCTCAGAGCTCACACACTGATATATTTGTTTGCATTAAATTTCTGCTGCAATGAAATTCAATTAATTTTTTAACTTAGTCTAGTTCCCCTTTCTTCTGTGAAGAGAACATCGAAATATATTCCCATTATTCTTAAAAACATGAACCGAAATTTATTTGATTGAAAAAAGAAATAAATAAAAACATTTAAAAAGAAAGGAAAAAAGTGATTCCAAAAACATGCAACTTTAAATAGTACTATATGTTCTTTTCACTGGCATTCAAGGATCGGTGGATAAAGATAAAAATATTGCCAAATAAACAACAGAACAAGAAAATGATTTAGATGATATCAACAACAAAAAAAGATAGAGTAGGCTTTTTGCCAAAATGAAAAGTATGAGGAACATAATTCTGAAAAAAAAATATCTATGCTTAGTCACAATTTTTTACTGTAAAAAATAAAGAATTTTATTCCTGATGATAAGTTTTTTTTACATAATCAATCATGCATGGGTTCATTTAAAATAACTGTTTTATGTAAAATATCGTTAAACTAATTGTTTTTAAGAAAATGAAGGACATATTTTATAAAAAAGTTATGCTAAATTAGATTGTTTTTACACTACACAGAGAAAAAAAAATTGGTGAAATTATGGTAATAACTTTTCTAGGGAAAAAGAAATAATATAAAAGAAAACATAATTTTGAAAAAACTGAAATATTCAATATTTAAACCATTCAATTGGTACTTTCTCCGTATATGTGGTAATGGTTTACCTGAAATTCTGATTTTTAAAATTATATTTCTTATTACCACACATTTAGTAAAAGATACAAAACTGAAAAATAAAATTAACTGAATAAACGGTTTATATGCCATGTCCTATGGCAATACTCCCAAAATTTTTTGTCGCTGTGGACCAGTCAACCTGTGATAATTTTACCTCTGCCCAATGAGGGGGGGGGGAGTAGATTGTTTATATGTTAGATTGTTTTAACTTAATAATTTTAACTTAAATCGCATTTAAACATCCTTTCAAAATAAAAAGGCAATTACATGCAGTATTGGCGCATTATCGTTATAAGCATAGAAACTTGCGTTGCACTTTGTTTACTTGTAAGCTTAATTTGATATTTAGCATAAATTAAGTTTTAATCAGTGTTCATCTTCTCGTATCAACTCGTGTTATCATCTCGTATCATCATTGCAGTGGGTTATTTAACTTAGAAAGGTTCTAAAGGGAGTATAAATTTACTCAGTGATTAGAATAAAAGCCTTATATCCGAATACATATATTTATTTATTATTTCCCCGTATACTCAAATCTAATTGATATTTTATCACATGGAAGGTTTTATTATGCTATACTTAATTAAATAATAAAAAAAGGTTTATTATTAATAACAATCTATGGAGTGATTAGAAAGATAAACTTATTTAATTCACAAAAACTTATTTACTTATCCATATACTGAATTTTAGTAAGTGTTTATCTAGAGTGATTTTATTATTCATAAATTCATTGAGCTTCATAATAAATAATAATTTTTTTAGTTTATATAAATAATTTATCGTTTAAAAGGACAAAATATTATTTTTTTATTATTATTTTTTACTAAGAGTTGAATTAGAAAAATCCAAAAGATAGATAAAAAAAAACTGAAGGATAAAACTGGTTGAAAAATTTTATAGTTAATTTGATATGCAATTAAAATTCAATATTAGTGTTAAGGAACTAAACACATATTAAAAAGGATAACATAAAAGAAATTTCTCCTATATCCCCAGTTAATTATCTGAGGCAATTATAAGGTATCAAGCTTTAATAACGGCAAGTCCTTTACTTCATTTAGCGATCGAACTTTTTTTTATTTTTCAAGAGCTTTGCTAATTTTGTTTATTTCTTCTTAAGTGATGGTACCTCGTTAATTACAAACCTTCAACTTCCGTTCGTTTAAGTGTATCAGTTTTTTTTATTTCCTTCGTAAAAAAAAGTTAAATTGTGAAAATTGGGAAACTCACACTCTTGAACTTAAGTGGTTGCTTTTACGATCTCAGGCATTTGACCCTAATGAAACGGAATTTATCGAATATTTGAAATCAATGAAAAGTTTTTTCAGCGGAAGGATATAATTGAAATTTTTATTCCTGTGTTTTAAATTGATTTTGATGAATATTGAATTCGCTTTAGTTTAATTAATACTGTGTTTTAGAATTGCTTTTATTTAGTTTTCTAGTATTAAGCATGGATTCTTACAAACGTTAAAAAATCAAAAGAAGCTTAAATTTGCCATTTTTTTCTGCGGCTTCTTTAGGTATATTGCTCTCTAATTAAAAATACTTTTTGTGTATTGGGAAACAACTTATCTGTCTTGTCTTTAATTGTATTTATTTGTTTATAAGCGCAAAGTTAAATGTTTTGAAACCATTGGAGCGTGGATGATTTAAATAAGGTTAACTACTACTTTGTGGAAATTTTAAATCGATATCACTTTTATTTTATTCCTGTTACTTCATATAAAAACCCTTTTTTTATTGTTTTCATACATTAGCTTCCTGTTGAGATGGTCCAGATTCAAATCTCGTCAATGACTGGTCGCTTAGTACGATGATGCTAACTCACACCGTGGTTATATCCTTAGTGGTAAACAATCATTGTAGATCATCTCCTTGCTGTCAAGCTAACTATGAGGGGTTTAAAAAGTTTTTTTCTCTTCACACAGTTTCGTACATTCGTTTCCTGTTGAGATGGTCCAGATTCAAATCTCGTCAATGACTGGTCGTTCCGTATGATGATGCTAACTCACACCGTGGTTATATCCTTAGTGGTAAACAATAATTGTAGATCATCTCCTTGCTGTCAAACTAACTATGAGGGGTTTAAAGAGTTTTTTTCTCTTCACACAGTTTCGTACATTCACTTCCTGTTGAGATGGTCCAGATTTAAATCTCGTCAATGACTGGTCGTTCCGTATGATGATGCTAACTCACACGGTGGTTATATCCTTAGTGGTAAACAATCATTGTAGATCATCTCCTTGCTGTCAAACTAACTATGAGGGGTTTAAAGAGTTTTTTCTCTTCACACAGTTTCGTACATTCTCTTCCTGTTGAGATGGTCCAGATTTAAATCTTGTCAATGACTGGTCGTTCCGTATGATGATGCTAACTCACACTGTGGTTATATCCTTAGTGGTAAACAATCATTGTAGATCATCTCCTTGTCAAGCTAACTATGATGGGTTTTAAGAGTTTTTTTTCTCTTCATACAGTTAAAATGTGAATGGATCTGTCCCGCCTAACTCGGCTTTTTCCGAATTTTAAGCTGCAGAGTCTTATCTACATCCAAAACCTGGTTTTACCCTGCTATTTAGTGGAAAAGTAGTGTATAACAGAGCAATTTTAAAAATCCTTGAACTATAAAAACTGGGATGTAATTTCTCTCCGAATTTGGTAGAACAACCTAAAGGCTGTGGGAAGGAACATTTTTTTAAAGTTAAAATTTTATCAAGCCTAAATGTACAATTTGAAGGATATACGAAAGCTCTAAACACTGAAACAGAAAGCAGTTTACACCGGGATCACTCACCTTTACACCAAACGTTAAATATCTTCGTTTCGAAAACTCTAACTCTTAGCTCTGTAATTTTTTACATTAATTGATTACAATTGATGCCAAGTTAGCAAGTGTTTTCGGATGTTCTGAATATTATATTTCACCTACAGAAACTAAAATTTGCTGTTAAAAACATGTATGAAAATTTTAATTTGTGTAATAGGGATAGTTATACTTAATTTTCGAATCTCTGTAATTTTAATTAAATAATTTTATAAACTGTAATTTCTATCCGTTTCTCCTCTTCTAAGCCTAATTCGAATTCGTCCTAATATTATCACTGTTACGCGTAAGTATGATTTACAAACTCATTTTATTTTCAGAAATAGTGTATGTGTATGTAACTTAATTACTGATTCTTACTTTATATTGTCTTTAAAAAATAACTTTGCTCATTTTTATGTGCAACATATCTTTCTATAATTACAAATTTTAGAGTTACTAAATAACAAACATGGTGGCTGTTTGTCTTTAATTTACACAGTTAGTCGTAAAGAAAAAACATTCTAAATGTTTCACAACACCACCAACTATCCATGGGATTGTTATGGTTATTATGGCCGGTTTTATATAGTTGTTATTGTTATAGTTTTTATTACGAAGTTGCCACTATTTTTGGTGCTAAGTAACATCAAAATTGTTTACAGCTTCGAAAGCTCACTCAAAATGCCTATCGAAACAAGTTAGTTTCATTTTTTGAACCAGAAGTTTTCTTCTCTTCCTCGTTAAGACCTAATTACATATATTCAGAGTTTAACATTGTTAATCCGAACTTTCAGTCTTCTAAAGATAGTTATAATGCAAATTATTACGAGTGATATGCAATAAAAGAATATTTAACTACCCGTTATTTTCGCTAGTAAAGAACAAAAAGTACTAACATCTAGTAGAATGGTTTCAAGTATAGACTTGCTACCCGAAAATCCCATTTAATTTTATATATGCTACGTAATATTCCATAAAACATATTCCAAACTCTCTCGGCCAATACATCGCAGAAAAATGACATATTACGTGACAAATCTGGTGAGTTGTTGATCTTTCTATTTTTGCTTTTCCTATCATACGTCAGGTTATGTTTCGAACGTTTTACCTATACATTCCTCTCACGAGACCAGCTGTCATCCAATGTGCCATAAAAATGCTGGTTATATGACACCACTATCTTATATAAAAAGCTGAGTTTGCGGCTTCCTGTCTTCTAAAGAAATTTCGACACATTCGAGTAGATATTCGATCGACGAAAACATCATAGTGTCAGATAAAATCAAATAGTTTCAGAATTTCTAATGTTTCGTTTTGAGGAAAGGTTATTTTTTTCAAATGTTTTTTTTTCCTTCAAAACAGTAGCTAATTAAAAGTGTAAACTAAAATTAAATTGTACAACTAAAAATAGCCCAAATTGAAGCGAAATTTGAATTTAGATAATATGTGTAATACTACTTAATAATAGTTAAATAGTATAAATACTTAATAATAGTTAAATAGTTAATCAGTATATGTTTACGTTTCCAAACGCTGCAAATAATTTCTAAAGAAACTACGGTATCATCCGTAAAATCCATTTTTGCTGTAAAATAATCTATCGTTATTTTTATAGTAATATTTATTTAGTTAGAATGATTCAGTGATCTTACTGATATTACTGTAAAAATTACGGTTTATCAGATTTTTTATTCCGTAATATATTTCAGTTAAAATGTACTTTAAAGGGAAAAGTTCCATCAGCCTGAGTACCAGCACTTTTTACCATCAGGTACCAGTTACATTAGTTACAATCAGTACATTTTACCTTTTTTACCAGTGGTCAGGAATTGCCATATAGGGCGTGAAAATATCATTAGACTAATATATAAAATAGGGAGCCATCATTCGCAAATTTTCTTGTGCCAGACTAAATATACTCGATAAACACCATTCTGTATCAATTACAATAGACATTTATTTGATAACTTTTACTCAGTTTACATACAAAGTGTCTATTAAGAAATAATAGACTATCTGCACAAATTTGCACATTATGCAACTTTATTATGATTATTAAGTACGTAATCTTGTATACGAAATCTAGTATTTTGTAAAACTTCACGTTTTTCAGTTCTTTTGTTTATAAATTTTATGAATATTTCAAGGAAAGAATATTATATGAATGTAAAGTGATTAAATGTAATTTTACTTACAAATATGATGTTAGGTCTGAAAAGAAAAATAGATATGATTAGGAAGCACTAAAACTGGCATTTACAATATTGTTCTGAGGAAAGATGCTTTAGACAAAAGAAAATGATTTGGCAGAGGACAGATTTTGACAACAGAGACAGATTTTGACAACTGAGAAAATTTTTTTAAACTAAAAAAATTTTTTTTTGATTCATGAAATTTATGTGATTTTTCAGCAAAAAAACCTTCACGTGTCTAAACTTGAAAAAGTCTAAAAGAAAGGTTCACAAAAATTTTATAAAAATGAAGAAAGTAAATTTATTGGAACATCATCGTTAAAAGAGACTGAAATAGGTGAAAAATAAGATGTCATGGGACGATGAGTGGAAACAAGATATATTTTCTTATCAAAATAAGTTTTGTCTTCATCGTCTCTATAGTTGCAAATGCTATTGGTATGTTTTGAGAAGGAAACCAAGTGAATCCTTCAGTCGACAAAGGGGAAGATATTAACTGATGATCTGAAAAGATTTAGTAATGGTCTTTCAGATTGTACAAAATGCACAATCTTCAGTTTCTGGTGGTATTTTGGACGTATGAACACCGTACAAATACCAATCTATGCTCTGCTGTATGATAATCTGAAACTATTCAGTGCCAATGATTTGTGCCATGCATCTAAATCCACTCAGGAATGGTTTATGTGGCTTTGCGTGTTTTCTATAGCTATGTCATAATACAGAACTAAACTTCATGGAATAACCATGGGGTACGTTAGTTTGCAAATTTTGTTTGAATAAAAATCAGCTTTTATCTGATAACAAAATAGAAGTGGTTACAGTAAATAAAATGTACAATCTTAAAATTGAACTTAATCATGATTAATTCAATTCAATGAAAAATAAACTGTTTGAAGTATTAACTAGAAAATTGGGAGGCCAATTTCATATGAATATTTATATTCATATTTTTGTTGTCTTTTGACAAGTGGTTTCAGAATTTGCTTTAAAATCATCAATTTTCTAAAATTCAGGCTACTTTAATAATTTTATTTAATTATTAGAAATTAATTAACTTAATTATCGTACTTCCCCGGTCATTTACTTCGCCTCGTATTAAAATCAAAGAGTTCTTATGATTAATTAATGGAATGTTAGTAGAATAAAGTATAGATCCCCATTGCACGCAAGACTTTGGAAGCAAGAGGACGCGGAGAAAAGAATTTTGTTTAAATTACCGTACAGTATGGTAATAAAATTTTTGTTAAAAAAATATATTAAATAAACAGATTTTTACAAATGTTACTAAATTTAAATTTATAAATATCAGCTTATTCGTTCATATTTTAATTGCAAAAGATATTCTGTAAATCTTAAATTTATATCTTGCTTTCTCATTGCAACGTAAGACAAAAAGAGCTCTATTTATCAGGACTCCCCGGATGAATTATATTTTATGGTAAGCAAAGTATATTTCGTTCCGTAGGATATTTATAAAGCCTAAGTGACAGATAGTCCCTAGGGTTATGCATCATTTTTTTTACTATCCTTAAATCGTTAGTAATAAATAAAAGCAGTGATATTTCTAATAATCAAAAAAATATATATATGATTCTTAGATTTATTTCTTGAAATAAAATGTAGCCAGTTATTACCAAATCTACATCTTTTCTTTCCTATTTCAGTTAAAAAATGAATTTTAAATTTATTTCAATCTATCCCAAAAGAACGTAAGAACAAAATCGAAACGAAAAATAAGAACATGAACTTTGTTAGCTTAACATAACAAAATCCTCGGATGAATCTGATGTTATGATCACTGAAGTATATTTCGGTCCTTTGGGTATTTATAAAGTCTTAGTGACTGATAGCTCAATGGAGTGAGTTTATTTCGACTTCAAATGATGAGTAAATAAAAAAAAGCAGTATCTTTCTCGCAAACTTTAAATAAAACTTTGCCGAATTTTCTATATTTATCTTCTGAGGAAGGAAAATATTGGAGTTAATACTTTTTTAGACTTTTAAAGGATATTTCTAGCGGCACTTAAAAGCTTATATATTCTAGCATTCTTTAAAGAGGGTTTAATACTGTAAGTATGCACGAAAATAAGTACAACGTAGGAAGAAGTGGTATTAAGTAAATGTTATTTTCAGTTGATTCAGCTCATCTTCTTATTTTTCTTTCTTTTTTAATTTTCTTTTGAACTACAGGAATTTAATTTTGATTTAAAATGTCATTTTCTGAAGTGTTTTTGTGACTAATCACTTGTTTTTGGAGTTTAAAACCATTACTTGAGAGTCCTTTTCAGATAAGAAAGTTGATCAGAAGAATGCACATGGGAAGAAATAAGCCAAAAGGAAATTTGGCGACAATGTCTCAAAAGTTATAAAAAGGCGTATATTTTTCTTTTTTTTTTTTCTTTTTCAGCAGTATGGTGCAATATCACAAACAATGAACTTGTAAAACATACTATACAACAAAGCATTAATTTGAAAAATATAACGAATGCAATATGGTATCAAAGGAACAGTGATATTAACTTAGTCCTTGAAATTGGTAGATTCAACCAGTACTTTAACAAACTAAAATTGAAACTTTTATGACAAAACGTTGAATTGTAAAACTCCAAAACTTATAATAATTTTTGACTGTGAGAATCTCATAGAAGACGCATCCAATTGTTCACTTTTTAACAAGTGATGCAATAATGACTATTGGAATAAATTTCAATGTGTATATGGTGCAAACTTATTATTGGAAATACTATAAAGGCCTTACATACATATGACACATATTACATACATATTACATACATATTACATAGATATGGCCTTACATACATTACATATGACAAATAGAATTGAACTGACAACATAATTTATTGGCATATAATCTTTGAATAAGCATTGAATTTTATGCATGAATCAAATCATATTAAATACGAAGTTGAATTATATAGGTAATAATTCCTTAGCTGTGTAATATATGATAAATAGTTAAATTTATTTATGACGTCCCTTCTCCAGGAAGTAATAATTTTTCTATTCTTATATTGGTATTTATTTTCTATATAAACTTTGAATCATCACATAGAAATTTTATTGGGTAATGTGCCAACTTATTAGTTTCCTATTTTTATTTCTGGTTTTCAAAGACCACAAAGAAGGACCAAAAACCACATTTCCTTTTTGCAAGTACTATGAATGGATGAAGGGCAACAATGGCCTAACGTACCCAGGCTAAACTATATTGACAAACCTTTTTTTTCAGATAAGATCAGATCAGTACGAGGGTTGCTATTTATATTTCTGGCCTTGGCTACAGTAAGTGTTGCTAGGCGACCGCAGACGATTTTAATCGAAAGTTTGATATTTTTAAGCATAAATTCAGCAGACGATTTACCATTATAGCTTCATTTGTGTTGTTGACAGTATATTGAAAAGTTCTTCTCTTTCAAAAAATGGAATTGAATCGTGAACATTTTCATGCCATTATTTTTCATGACATTCGACGTGCATTGTCAGGACAAGAGTGCTTCGATGAACTTAATTCTTTATTCAGCGATAAAGCGCCATCCTACAGCACTGTAAAAAATTGGTATAACGAATTTTATCGTGGTCGATGCTCGATCCAGGACGAATCCCGTGCATGTCGTCCAAAATCCGTTGTTGTGCCAGAAAAAAACGATGCTCTGCGTGAACTGATAAAGCAAGATCGTCATGTGACATACCTTGAGATAGAGGCGTCTTTGGACATTAGTATGACTAGCATCAATAAAATATTGCATGAACATTTGAGCGTAAAAAAAATTTGTTCGCGTTGGATCCCGCATAATCTGACAAACGCTCAAAAAAAGGCTCGTGACGATTGGTGCAAGGAAATGTTGGAAAAATGCGTTCAAGGTACATCAAAGGCTGTGTATAACATTTACACAGGTGACGAATCATGGATCTATGCATATGAGCCGGAAACAAAGCAGCAATCAGCTGTATGGGTCTTCCAAGACGAGGCAAAACCAACAAAAGTTGTTCGAGGAAGAAGCCCACCGAAACAAATGATTGCCTGTTTCTTCGGCATTAACGGTCATGTGGCAACAGTGGCGTTAGAGCAACGCAGGACGGTCAATTCTGAATGGTACACAACCATTTGTTTGCCAGAAGTCATCGGAGAAATTCGAAAAAAGCAGAAGAACAGGCGAATCCTTCTTCATCATGACAATGCGAGCTCTCACACATCGACTAAAACAAAGGCATTTCTGACGGAGCGAAAGATCGAACTGATGGGTCATCCACCGTACAGCCCTGATTTGGCACCCAATGACTTCTTCCTATTCCCACGCATCAAAAATAAATTACGTGGACAACAATTTTCGACCCCCGAAGAAGCGGTCGATGCATTCAAAACGCATGTTTTGGAGTTACCTCAATCGGACTGGAAAAAGTGCTTTGAAAATTGGTTCAAACGCATGCAAAAGTGCATTGATCATCATGGAGAATATTTTGAAAAACAATAAAACCAATTTCGATCCTACATATTTATTTTTTCATTATTAGGTCAGAAATATAAATAGCAACCCTCGTAGAAGGCTATAGCTCTGAACCTCTAATGGTTACGAGGAAGATTTGCTGACCTCTAAGATGCATTGTTTAATTCACGAGATATAAATATGATCGAATTTTTAACAATGGTTTTAGTCTTAAGTTTCATTCAAAAGTTAAATAAATGTCAACGCAAAGTTAAATAAATGTCAACACATAACTCTACAATGTGGTAAAAAAATCCACAGTTTCTTATTTTGAAATTTTTGAACAAATTATGCAGTTAGATGTTCATTATATTTTTTGGTAAATGCATAAAAAATATAAAGGAAGAAATGAGTGGTTTCATTTTTGGCAGAAACCAAGCAAAAGGTATTTAAAAAAGTTTAATGAACACTTAAATTTAATGAAACTCAAGAGTTACTTTACTTCAGCAACGTAACTTCCTTCCATAATTTGCACATTATAACGCTGGTAAAAATGTATTCAGTATTTATATTATTAGCACGTAAATTATCGACAGGTTTTCTTTTTTCTGAAAATTTCAATAATTATTTTAACTTTCAGATCGCGTTCTAACTCCTTCCTGATCTGGTAATGGACTAACTTTTTTTTGTTATTTTAATTATATTTTTCAATCTATTGAAGTGATGTGTATAACCTAAATGAGGAAATATAATATGACCAAAAAGACCAGAATATGATAAAATTTACCGTGTTACTGGCTCTATGGGAACATCAAAAAGCTCGATAATTTTAATCGAAGTGCTTTGGTAATGATTTTGGTAAAAAAAAAAAAATGGTTTTATAATATGTGATAAAATTTAGTTATGTTATCATAATATCATAGAACATTTCCTAACCACCATTTATTTATTTAAATTTACTCTTCAGTTTTGTAATTTCATACTTAATGTGTGGTAAGAGGAACCACCATTTTTAAAACCAAAGTTTTTCGATAAATCGTTACCATTTAAAGAGAAATAAAATCAAATAAATGGCTCAGATACCATATATTTTGGTTAAATGCCGTGCAAGTTCCAAATAAAAATATTTGAAAAAAACGCCATTTATATATTTAAATTTACTCTTCAGTTTTGTATTTTTATACTAAAAGTGAGGTAATAAGAAGTATAATTTTGAAAATCTAAATTTTTTCGGTAAACTATTACCATTAAAAGGGAAATACAACCAAATAAATGGCTCAGTGGTTAAATACCGCATAAGTTCTAATTAAAAAATAATTCTTCAAAAAAAATTAAAAGAAAAAAAACTTAATAAAGGCAAAATCAAGTCATTACAAATCTCAAAATCACAATTGTATTCAAATGTTTGAGCAGGAAATTGAACATTCTTACATATTTTAACAAATAAAATTCTCTTCTGACATTTTGTCTCAAAGTTTCAAATAAAAAATATTTCATTTAAAAAAAAACATAAAAATAAAAACTAAATGAACCCAAAAACGTAAATTTTAAAAACTGAAATTTAACATAGTTAATAACAAGGGCAGATAACTATAATGCATAATTTCTTAGCTTTTCAAATAATTCTAACATTTTAAATAGGAGGTTTTTATAATAAAGCAAAATCACAAAGTTTGCTCCTTCACTTTAAATAAGCCCCATTCACAAGTTTGCTCTTTTACCTCCAAATGCCAATTTTTATATTTTAGATTCAGTCATTAGTTATACAGCTTATCTTGACCATTAATAATATTTCCTCCTTAATGTTCCTCCCGAAACTAAGTTTGCCTAATCAAGTTCGCCACGGCGCTAGTTACTCTGGCAATACCGACATTCATCGCCTATTTGTTCATTAAGTAAATGAAGATTTTTTCTCTACTTCATCGCCATAATAGGCTCTCGGGAATTCCAGGTTAGTACCACATGTCAACCAGACTATCAGAGAGAAAGTTCTATCCTTCCATATGCGATTATTGCTGATTGGCCATTTCGTTCTTTTCCCTATAGTTAGAAAAATTCTATCTTGAACTTAGAAAGTCACCAAGTAGCTTTAGTAGGTAGCCCAATCGGATGTTAGACAAAATTGGGTATGGATAATGCATCTATTTCTTTGAGCAACTTTATTTCTACGTTAGAATTGATCTTTAGTATTGTTACCCTTTTTTATTTTGTCTAATTTGCTGACTGGGAAAGAAGTCAACATAAAAGTAAATTTGCATTAAGACAAATGCTGTTGAATAAAGTACAAATTAGGATTCTTTTTACCAGAAGGTAAATTTTATCATACTGTTATTATTATTATTATTATTCATAAACATAAGAATTGTTTGTATTTTATGCATTTATTTCGATTAAAGGATTAAGATGATGCAATAAATATATTTTATTTCCAAAACTTGAACGTTTATTTTTAAGCATTATATAGTATTTCTTTAATTTGGTGTACAAATATTGTTATACTTAATGAAAGGCTCCGGGATGTTTAAGAATTACGCATTAATTATGCAGCAGTTACATGAGTCAAGTAACATCGTTTGTTTAATATTTAAAAGCGTTCATATGTTTACAATACACATTTTTTGTTTATAATATTCATTTGCAAGAGTTTGTAGTAGTTATAGTTATGTAAGAGATTATGTAGTTAAAGGAAAATAGATATTTAACACAACTTAGTTATATTTAATTAAAGAAGTATTTACATATGGTGGTAACTACACTGTATTGTAACAACATAAATTACTCGAATATTTACTAACCTATTGCAATGCCTGAAATCGCTTTTTACTTGCTTTTGTCCCTGCCAAAAATCTAGTATACCACTTTGTTTCACAATAATACTGTTTTATTGCTTATGAGGAAACGTTTTTAAACGCTCAAATATATTTCCCTTTTAAAAAAATATCTAAAACCATTTATCTTAAATTTCTTAGCTAGGAACAGGGATTCTACTACTCTATATACCTGCATAATTTTGCCTTTCAAAGTGCTATAGTTTCTGCGCTGTAAAAGTAATAATAATATTATTAGGTTAAATCCTTAAAACAGCGTCAGTGCTTACTATTTTTCAATATAACGAAATATTTGTCGAAATATGATTTAATTGAACCATTAGAGATATCGGATAAACCTAATTTGTTTTTTAATTGTTTTTGTTTGTATACATAAAATATATTTGACGTAATAAGCAATGTTTAAGTTCTTGATATAATGAAAGCAAATTTTATAATATAATTTTGCAATGAAAGAAAAAAAAACATTTTGACTTTTTAAAACAAAAACCGCAAAAGTGCTAAAATATTCCGACTTCTGACTTAAAATTAAAAAAATGTCTCTAATTCAGTGATTGTGTTTGATTCATGTGTGTAAGGAAAAAAGATATATACTGATCACTTAATGTAAATTATATTATATTTGCAAATATATTGAAATACACGTTTGAGGTCTTTTTTTAACGTAAAGTCTGAAATATGCTTTTCTTTCTTAACAAAAAGTCCCTTACTAAACAAAATCTCTTAAATATGGGTCTGTAGGCTTCCAGAATGTATTGAACAGGATAAAAGTAAGTGAAAGAAATAGATATGCTTGAATTTGAAAGGAAATTCCATGGTGATAAACTGTTTTCCGACGAAGAAGAACTATTTTGGAGGAAGAATCGGTCTCAAAAGCTCAAAAAGAGGATGAAATATTTCAAGTATGTAAACGGGTTTTTCAAACACCCTAAAGTGTATCCCAAAATATTTGAGGTGTGGAGAGTTTTAGAAGTCAACGATATATTTGAAACTTTTGAATTTAAGCACATTGGATATCCGATAAACAAGGTATTTGTTTATTTCTTTCCTTCTATATTTTCAATTCTGTTTAAAATCCTCTTTTTTTTCCTAAATAATTTCTACCTTGTGAACAGAAAAATAAAATTAAAATTTTATTTTGCCCTAAATTACTTCTGCAATGTTAAAAGTGTGTTAAAATTTTAACGTAACATTGAAATTCAGTTGAACGAAGGTGAAATTTATTTTATTTGAAAAAATAGGCCTAAAAATGATGAAATGTCATAGAATGAAATGAAACGCAATGCATTGGGCACAGAAAAGAATTGAAGATAATGGAACAGAAATCAAAAAGAAGGAAAAAAAAACCGCGTTAGAATGAGTAATAAATAATTGAAACGATTCATGATAAACAATAGAAAGAAGTTTAAATGGAATGAAAAGTAATATGAAATTAAATTTAATGAGCCAAAAATTGAAGTAAAATGGAATATATGAAGAATTGTAAAGAAATGGTATGTATGAAGAATTACAATCAAATGAAAAAAAAATTCAATCGAATTGAAATAGAAATTGAAAAATATTATCGAATGTGAAACTCAATTAATTAAATGGTGAATCAAATGGAATGGAATGGGGAATGAAATAGAAGCTAAAATATCACGTAAATGCAAATGGAATAAAAAAAAATGCAAGGGCACGTAGAAGGAAAAGAACGAAAACAATTGAGTGGAGAATAGAATTTCAAGAAATAAAATTTGAAATGCTATGGAGTGGAGAACGAGATGGAAGAGAATGGAAAATGAAATTAATACAATGGAATGGAGGATAGAAAGGAAAATGAATTGCAGTGAACTGAGAATATACATGAAATTTATACACTAACAAAAAATAGAGTATTATCAAATAAATGTTCACGTTTTGTTTAACCCAACAAAAATATCAATCGAAACTAAAACGATTAAGGTAAGAAAATATTTTAAGAAAAGAGGTTACTTACGGTTGAGGTCCAATGTGACGGAGTAGGAGGTTGGAACGGTGAGGTTGTTGTTCGCAGCCTGGCAAGTAAAAATGGCAGAAAGGTCGGAACGTTTTAAACGGATAAGAATCACGTCATTTCTAACGTATCCTTGCGTGGTGATGTGGTAGGTATCATCAAGCAGAACAGAATCACGCCACCATGTCACTGAAGGTGAGGGTGATCCTAAAAAAATAGATTGAAATTCATAATTGGATATTTTCTTTCGAATAAAACACTATTTCATACAATGATAGAAATTTTGGAGCGAGTTCAACCACGATATCGTTAAAACTTTATGCAACCTTAACCCCTTCCTTCTGTGATTTCGTGAGGAGGTTTCGCCCTCCATTTCTCGCTCCCTGAAATTTCCGGGCTGGAGTGCTCAGTAGTAATGCGCCAATAAGATTAAAAACATATATGGCAACGTTACTTTTGAAAAGTAACGAGTAAAAGTACAAGTATTTTTAAAAAAAGTAACGAGTAAAAAGTAAAAAGTTCTTATTTTAAAAAGTAACGAGTAAAAAGTACAAGTAAAAGTACAAGTACTAAACAAAAAAAGTAACGATTTAAAAGTACATTTCTAGGAAATCGAAAATTCAAAGTTACCTGAAATTTTATTGAATAATATTCTTATGTCCTTTAATGTTTTTGCAAAATTGTTTTATTTATTTAATTATTTTTAGTTTTGAAAGTTATGGATATTAATTTATTTTTAAATTCGAAAGAATATTATAATATAATTTTAATATCAAACTTTTTATGGATTTGCACGAAAAAGAAATTTTATCTATTGATTTTAATTTTTAGTTTATTATTTTTATTTATTTAAATTACCATTGATTTAAAATTGTTTTACTCTTTTGAAATGCGTTTTAAAAACATAAACAAAGCAAACACGGGGTTTCAGATAGCTAGTGATCTTTGAGCTGGTAAAAAATAATTGAATGTGCAGTATAAGTTGAAACAGAAGGTTTTTAAACACGAAGTTAGCTGTGAATGCATATATATTGCATTCACAGCTTTTTTTTAAATTTTTTTTTTTTTTAATTTTTTTTTTTTTTTTTTTTTTAAGAAAGCTTACCGAGTTTTAGAAAAAAGTAACGATTTCATTCGATATTTCCGTTACAAATACTTTTATTTTTTCCCTAAAAAAGTAACGAAAGTACAAGTAAAAGTACTAAATTTAAAAAGTAACGAATTACAAGTAAAAGTACGTACTTTTTACTTGTACCGGCGGTACAAGTAACGAAAGTAAAAGTACTGCCATGTATGATTAAAACTAATTCATTTCTTTTGTCCAGAAAATGTTTTATTTCTCCTTTAACACATATTTTAAGGATATTTTAAGGTACTTACACATATTTTAAGGATATTTTAAGGTAATTGTAGATAGTTAGTATATTTTAAATTAGATGTCAGACTAATAAAATGCGTGTAATTGGCAAAATAGGTACTTTTATGATAATTTTTTGGAAAATTAACCGATCGTTAAAGGGTTAATGTGACGCTTAGTTGAGCCGTACTATCGTTATTCTTAAACTTTATTACACGATAATATATTCAGCTTTAAGAAAAGCATAGTTTAATTTTACCCCTTATTACAATTTGAAGCAAATTTGCAAATTCACGACGAGTGAATGGTTGTATTATTTCAGATGTTCAAATACAAGCTAAACTAAATGAATTTAAAAAGATTAATGCTCTAAATGTAGCAAATTTTATAAACAACTGGTTTAAACTCAGTGTTCGTTAAATGAGCTGTTTACAATTGAATTCTTGCAGTTTAAATATGTTCTGTAATTCTTTTATAACATTAAAGTTAAAAATTGGTTCGCTATGCACCTTTCTGTCCGACTTTTTGTCAATAATTTTCCTTCGTTCTTCCTTATATCTAGTTTAAACTTATATTTTTTGTTAAGAACTTTCAATGGCAATTTTTTTCTTCTTTTTTTCGCAAAAACTATTTTCTCAAAGTTCTTTTCACTTAGAAAAGAATTATCACTTTCTTCTCTAAAGTGCTTCTCTATGGGATTATGTTGTATGGTGATATACGAATAAATCGAAAATATCTTCAATATTATATAATATTATAGGGACTTAAATGATAGGTATTTATTTTCATTTGAATTACTTCTGCTATACATTGGTATGTGCAAAAAATAGTTTTTTTTTGTATTATTATAAAATTGAATAAATAAGTTTAAAAAAATTGAATGCATTTTAAAGTTTATTTCATTTTTTCGTTTAAATAGAAGTGGGAAACTAAGTGGAAAATGAATCTAATTTACATTTAATGAAACTTAGAGAAAAAATTAGCAATGTTAGGGAATTTCAGCAGAATACATTTTCTTAATAATAAGCATTTTATTTCATGATTTAGAGGGGAAAAAATAAGTTAATTTCATTTTAACGTGCTTTTCACTCTAAGACTTAGTGCATTTTTAAAATGTCACATAATATCTTCAACTGAGCTCTTCAATTGATTCTGAAATGCACTGTGTAACTTTGCTTGCTAGAATAATACCCTTACAGTTTGCTTACAATTAAAAATTTTCTGAAATATTGTTACATTTTGAAACAGACCAAAGTTTTTTGAAGTGATTTCATTATTAATTTAAAGTCAATTCCCACACATTAAAATTTCTTAAATATTAGGCTTTAATTAAAAAAACATGCATCTCAATCTAAAAGTGTGATTGATTGTCAGTAAAATCTTGAAGCTCTTTCTGAAAATTCTCCTTCAACTCCGTTTCCCCCGGAAATTGAACGGGGATTGATGTTTTTCTACACAAATCTTTCTTAACAGTGAGTTGTCAGATTTCAATAGTATTTCTTCCTTCATTTATAGTATTTTGTCCTATTCTTACAGTATTTTTTACTTTCTTTAGCACTAATTTGTAACCATCAATGCGTACATTTTTGTGGCCATTTTTGGCAAGAGTTAAAAAATTTATCTTAAGAGTTGTCATTACTGAACACCCCATGCACCCAGGGAAGAAGTTTCATTATAAACTCTAACTGAGGTCTTATCTATATTGGATATAGAACGAAGATTTGTTAATGATATTTCATTTAAGCGTTAAAAACAATTGCACAAGGCTACGGAAAAACTATTCTTAAATGACAAACGCTCAAAGCGACGGAAAGAACTATAAACCCAATTTAGGATTTAACATTAAAACAAAGTTATGTGACATAAAACAAAATTATATCTACTAAAACAATACTGTGTAATTTCAGTTTTAAAGCAAACTCTCTGAACATGAACATGAAAACAATATTTACGAATGTTTTATAAAACCTATACTATTTCAGTTTAAAAAATCCAAACATCTGAAGGAGATTTGTCTTCTTTTTTGCTCCATTTATAGTGTATACTTTAGGGTTCTTTTGAAGTTTTTTCATTTTCTGGAAATGGATATATTTTTCTCTCTTGAAAATTGAAAATTCCTCCCATTCTTTCGTATCACTGAATTTTTCGACTGAATATAAAGCTCGTAGCTGAGATTGGAACAAGGTGAAGTTATCTTATGTTTATGCTGGGAAATGTCAATACCAAAAGGTTGTGAGTTGTCACCAGCTCCACCTACAGAGAAACTATAAAACTAAATTATGCAAGCTATTAGCTTAGTTGCTTATGCACTTAAGTCTTTAAAACCGGTATTAGTCTCCACTGAAAGATCCTTTTCAATGAAAATTCTTTTTTGTTTGTCACTTAACTCCCATTTCATAACACTTCAGTCACTTAACCAAAATTTTTATTAAAAATATTTAATACTACATATAAAGAATTGCCTCATTAAATAAAATATATTGGCAACTAATAATGTATTGACTCAGAAATATTTTGATTCATTCTATGTCATTGTTCTAGGATTCGTGTGGTAAATTGAAAGCATTCTGGTATATTCAATCTCGTACTTTTACCTCTATTAGGATTTTCATTCAACAATTATGGTAAAATAAGAGACAGCAGTCTGTCCATCCAATAAACCGTAAAGTTTACTGAAAAGAACTTCTTTTATCTTTACGATTCTGAAACCGTTTACATTTATTATGGTTAAAAGACCATACATACGAAATTGTACGTTTTTTTAACCATTTACAGCTAGCATGGTTTCAAAACCATAAAAAATTAATTTAACTGGACATTGAAGATAGTTTAGCAGCTTTATGGTGCTGCCATCTATGCGTGAATGAGAGTATCGTATTCTAATAGTCCAGGCTCACAAACTAGAGAGTGCAGGGCACAGGCAAGTCTTCATATGTTGATGAGAATGGAGGAAATATTGTGGTGTCAACATTGGGACTCAAAACCCCGTTCTGTCTCCGTCGGTCATGAGATTGACAGAATAGCCCACTCGGCTACAATATGTGTCCAGCTGTAAGGAGCTAAGTTTCCTCATTCGGTTGGCCTCGTTGGTGTGATAAATTTCTGGTTGTTTAACCGTATTAGGTTAAAGCAGTTAATAAATGGTTTTTCACATGGTTAACCTTTTGAGTACCATCCTATTACGGTTATTTGACAGTTCTGTTTGAATATGGTAAAATAACAAATAACAATCAATTGTCATTTAATTATTTTTTCCAAGAAATTTCTAACAGTGCATTATTATTCCATTAATTAAGTTTATTTTTAAGTGATTATAAAGTTTTAAATATAACCTATCAAAAAATATAAAAAGAAAAAAAAACGATGCTGGAATTCGTAATTTGTTTTAAATAATCTATTAGATTATAAAAGAAATAATAACTTTTTATATTATGATCAGTTTTATAATGCAAAATTAAATAAAGAATAATTGAGTATAATATTGAATTTCATTACGAAATAAGGAATAATTAAATGTCCTGTTATATTTTTTAACATTTTATAATGTATTTACATGCTCTTTTTTTCGCAAAAGTTTGATTTTGCAAAATAATTACTATTATTTAATACTCATTCATATTTAATAAACTCCGCAAAAAAACTAAGATAATAGATTTTTCATTATTTTGTAAGAACCGTGATTAAAATTGAAATATAGAAAACAGGAATTTTGGCTTTTAAATTTACTTTATTTAATAAAATATTAATAACTATAATACAAAACTATTGTTAATACAGTTTTATGTCCATAAATTTTGTTAATTAGCAAGTTACAGATGTAAAGTAGAAATTTGAATAAAAAATAAGTATACGTTCTTATAGATGCAACGTAACGAATTTATCATAAAAACTAAATGTTTCATGTTAATTAAGTTCAAAGAATTAAACCGAACTACCTTTAATTAAAATAAATTCGAAATGAAATAAATTTACGATTTTACAATCTTCCTTTTAAGATTAGTTCCGCTTCTTTAATTAAGAAATTACTGTTTTTAATTTCTTTTAAATGTCATTTTCAGGATAAAAAACGACTTTTAATTTCGTTTAATTTCATTTTGCCCTGTTGATTAATCATAAATGCATTTATGGTTTTTTTCTTACGCGTATAGCTTCGTATCATTTGCAGTCAGGATTTTTGAAAAAAAGGAACTACTTTCGAAATGAAAATGTTCTATTTGCAAAAGAGATAAAAACTTGATACTTTAAGCTGGGTAAGTGCTTATTATGTTTGATTTAGTTTAATTTCGAAAAGAAGTTTACGATGTATTTCTGAAAATAAACAATAATTTAAATTTTAGCACTAAAACATTTTTCTAAATTATGAAATATTTCACCGTTACTTTTTATTTTGGAATTATAGGTAAATAAATTTATTATTATGGCGCTTTAGATATTCAGATCACATATAACCTTTAAATGTAATTTTTCTGTAAATTCAATTTAAATAATGTATAATTCATTTATTTATATATCCTTTATTTATTTTTTAAAACTTGTTTTATATTTGACCAAACATGTTATAGCACCTACTATTTTTCTATGCAAGCGTTTGATTTTAACAAAATTTATAATAAATAGCCTTAACATATTGAAGAAATGACCAGAATTCTGGAATTACAAGTGTCTAATTTTACGCAATTATGCATGCACAAAATATTATGTATACTGATTTTTTTAAAAGGGTATAAATACATTTAAAAAAACTTTAAAACTTTTTTTTGAATTTTATTGACTAATTTTTGATTTATGGCATTGTTATTTGTAATTTTATCTATTAGGTTACTATTGCAGCGTGTGCTGTAAAAATTGCTTCAAATAGGCAAGATAAACCCTGGAGCTGAACAAAATCACAATAAATTACAATATCGAATATATGAATAATTTATCAACTACTTTAGGTAAATTTTAAAAAAATTAAAAATCAAGAATTTAAACAGTTTAGTTAGATAACTTATAGCAATATAAAGAATTTAAACAGATTAGTTATAAACCATATACAAAATAAAAATACATTGAACAAATTTAAAAAGTGATCCTAATGAAAAAAGTATGATAATTTATTTAGTTTATATGTTTAGTTATATTTCAGAGAATGTGAAGGTAAGTTAATTTATTTTTAAAAGTTTATGTGTTTCAAAAAATGTATGAATTTTTGAAAATTCCGTTCTTGTATTTTTTTTCAAAACAAAAGTCATTCATTCAATTTCAAATTTTCATAATTCAGTTCGAAAATAATTAGTAAGTAATATAATTTTGATTTGAGAGAATAGCTTACTTTACTGGAAGTGTTAGGTTTAAAAACCAGCATATTGCACAGATAGCAGAAGTTTTTTTTCATTTAATTTTTTAATAACAGCTCCTTCTCTTTAAATTATCTTCTAATGGTAATTAAGCATAAAGTGGAAATTTATCCCATTTCATTTTCAAAATTGAATTTGGGATACAAATTTTTCAACTTTATAAACAAAGCTAAAAATGTTTTTAAAAAGCAGCCGACATTTTTACGTTACAAGCATTAATTATGTGCCACTTTTACATCTCTCTTGTTTTATTTCGATTATATGAATTTTAAGTATCGCAAAAAGCAAATTAAAGTTATGAAAATGATATAATTCATACTGTTATTGGAATTTCTTGCACAAGCAGTAATCTTAAAACTATTCAAAAACTACTTTTGCAAGACAATTTATGATGAATTATGAATAATAATTATGAATGAATTAAAATTTCTAAAAATTATTTGGATTGTTTTGCAAGCAATATTGAGTTAAATTCTATTGTTTATTACAAAATACTCATCCAAAAATTGGGAATCTAACATAATGGTCTTTCCTTATGAAATGAATGTTCAGTATCTCCGAGACAATTACTAAGAAAAAGGTAAATACATTTGTAATAGAATTACTGACCACAGAAGAAAATTATTCCTTATTAATGAATGATAATGAATAATTTTCTTAAAAAGTTAGCATTAGCAAATCGCAAAGTGTTTTATTCCTTGCATTGTTTTGAAAAAATCTAAATCTACATTTGAAATACTAATCAAGGTGAAATTAAAGGTTTTACCCATTTTACCTGAAGCATATTTCTGGACAGGAATCTTATCAATTTCTAAAATATTTCAAACTTTTTTACTCACTGTTTTTTTAAAGAATAAATCCTCTGTTAATCAGACGGAACTCAATCAAATAACAACTCGAAAAGCTATAATCATCAAAGTTAGAATATATTCTATTACATATTCATTTAAAATTATACTTAAAAAATGTCAGAATTTTTTTTAAAAAAACAATATACATAAAAAAGTTTATTTTACATGACTAGGATCATGAAAAAGATATTTGGCATAGTTTTCATACTTTTATTTTAACGTGGTTTAAAATTTTGGTAATTCTCATTTCCAATTTCTCGTTACATTTTTCTCCATGCATCAAAAGCATTTCCTATGCTAATGGAGAGGCAAACTTTTAAAGGAAAAAAGATGTCTCATAAATTTAACCATTTGCGTGTCCAGAAAAAAGGTTAAATACCTATTTTACAGTTACACGAGAAACTCAAAGTTATAAATTTTAATGCAAAAAATAAAAGTAAGAAATAAAATTTGAAATTTTCATGCAAAATAAACAACTCCACCGGCAATAAAAAATCCAATGAATGACCGAAAAACATGTCTCATAAAAAATCAATTCGCACATATAGAACGTGAAATATAGGAACAGATACAAAAATTATTCTTAAAATGGCTTTGGAGGTGAAAGTTTCTTACATTTACCACCAGAGGGTTAAATAGATAATTTTACACCTACCGTAAAAAGCATTGATGTAAGTTATAAAATTTAATGAACTCTCTGTCTGCAAGAAATATTTTGAAAAATTCTGGTTCATAAACTATTCTGAACAATCTTATTTAACTGAAAATATTTTAAATAAAAAGAAATCAATTCTCACATATAAAGCTGTAACTATGCGAACGGATACAAAAATTATCGACATAATGTTTCAAAAAGTTTGAATTTATGTTACCTCCTTCTGCTTCGCAAATGAGCGTCACGTTGGAACCTTCATCGACTGGTCCGATAGTTTCTTCAATCCTCTGCCCTCGATCATCCATTATATTGACCTCCCGCGGGGGAACTGCAAAAAAATAAAAAGAATAAATTTCTTGTGCATGTACCATGCATTGACGATGCTAACTTTGAAAGTATTTCGAACAAAAAAATACTTGAATAATTTTTCGACATACATTTCAGATAAAATTACAACAATTCAGTTTCATATACATTCGAAATCATTCCTCGTTTGAGTCACAATGCAGAGGGGCTTTTAAATCTATCGAAGTTTTTGGAATTCGTCTCGAACAATTTGCGAATGGAAATGGGTTTTATAGAAGAACCTACTGTTACTTTTTTTTTTTTTTTTTAGTTTTTCTAAGCATGTTTTATTATTTCTCCTTCCTTAGGAAATTGCTTATTTTTTATTTATTTATTTATTTTTTTTATCTAAGAAAGGATTTTAGATGCTATTCATGATTCTGCAGAAAGTACATTCAAGACTTTTTTTGTATTCATTCATGCAGATAATTTGAATAGACTATCAATAAGAGTTGCGAAACTCAAACAATGTACTTAAAGATTGGGGGAAGTATTGTACTAAATTTAGAATGTATAAAGAATTTGATAGTTCTTTTACCGAAAACCTGTTAAGTCACGTGACTTAAAAATATCAATTTTGGCTGAATTTATTATCTCTATTTCAGGCAAATAATTCACAATTTAAACATCATGCAAGTTTGTTTGAAGGAAACTAGAGACAGAATTCTTAAGAAAGGGTGAACGTTTTTCGCAATAAACCCGGAAGCATTTTTTGTACTATTTCCGTAAAAAAATTATCTTAACCACCAGGAAAAATTTATATAATTTCGATATCAGTTAAAAACAAAGAAAAATGTATGGTAACTATGTAAAGTACTACCAGAGTAAGATAAAATTTACTTAGTTCCTGGCAATTTCTTACCGAAATGCTTTGGTTCTGACTTTCTTTATAAAAAAAAATTAACAGGTACTTTATTTACGTTGCACTACAGCTGCACAATGGGCTATTGGCGACGGACTGGGAAACATTTCTGAGGATGATCTGAAAACAAACCATCGCAATTTTGATCTTCTGCAAAGAGGATTTCCTTTGCGTGAAGTCACTTCCCTAGTTTAGATATTAATCTGAAGGGGAAGGAAATTTTCACCAGATCCTTTACCCTTTTGTAGCGTACCCATATTAATTTTTCTAACCAGAATTACAATACCTAGCTTAGCGACCGACCACAGGACTTTCAAATTCCGCAAATTTAGAAGCACTTATATCGTATATTCTCTGAGGATCTTAGCTGTGTCGAGGATCGAACCCCTGCCCCTCCGGACCAGAATCAAATTCTCTAACCAATTGGCTATCACGGTGAGGTAAAATTATTAATACAATATGGTTTTTATCACTATGCTGTTTGGTATTCACTGTGGTAAAATTTCGTAATTTTAACAATACGTCAATAGTTTTAACAGTACTACTGTAGTGTAAGATGTTAAAAAAGTTCAGTTTGCTAACTATGAAAATATGTTAACTTTGTTTCGTGTCGGAAAATAGTTTTGTACCTATTTGAGCTATAAGTTAAACTACATCCATAAAATATGGCTAAAACCGTAACTTAGATTGATATATCTGAGTTTAGTATCGCTAAAACACTTTATTTAAATATCTGATGCCATAATTTATTTCCCTTTCACCCTTGGTCCCGCAGTGGACTGATCGTAAGGACACGGTTCCCAGTTAAACACCGAAGTCAAGCAGCATTGGTTGCTGTCAGTATACTGGTGGGTGACCACTTTGATCAGCCTGTCCTCGTTAAAGTGTTCTACCATAGAGATCCCGACATCGGGTGCAGGTCATTTTGGATTATTTTGTACTATTTTGGATCATTCTGGATTATTTTGGATTGAATAATTTTGGATAATTTTATAGCGATACCTTTAAGCCTGGTACGAAAATCATTTATTCGGTTAAAATAAATTGTTTTTAATTGTATGGTAATAAGAACTGTAAATTTTAAAACCAGAATTTCCGCTAAACCGTTACCATAGCAAACGTTGAAATTACAAAACTAATGGTTTAACACTAAAACGACCGACATTTTCACCTACTCAGAAAAACAATCACGGTCATTATGACCACAATAAGAAAATAAGCTCAAATATTTGATTTTTGGTTCAAATGTTCTTAATTAGGTCAGAAAAGAATAATTTTCAATGATATTAAAATTTATTTTCAGGAAAAATAGTAACAACATCATGAAGCAGTTAAATATCAATCTAGATATTAGCAATAAATTTGAAAAAAAAAAGTTTATGTCGAAAATATCTTAGTATTTTCAACAAATAGATTTTACAAATAGGCAAGACGGACATTTTTGTTTTGTGTCGGCAGAAAAAACATTGACGGCGTTTATTCTTTGAAGTTTTAGGAAAACCGGGGGAAAAGAACAAGCAAATAATTCTCTCCCCCCCCCCATTGAAGAAAAATATAACAATCTCAATTCGTTGATAAAGCTCAAAATAGAGAACTTTCGAGAAACATGTAAAGATTTACACGTTTAAAAAAAGTCAGAAAAAATGTCAATATTAACAAAACTAAAGTTAGTAAAACCAAAATTGGCCATATTCTAGAAATCATTCGTGTCGTTTGCAATCGGCTTAGATGATGAAACTCTTCCAGCTCATTAAAAAAAAAAAAAAAATTATGGGGATTTTTAGGATTTTAAACTACGTTAAAATTTTCTTAGATTTTCCATAGCTTTCAAGATGCAAACATTTGCTTTAGTTTCCATTTATATAGATTAATAGCATTTTGATAATCAACTGGAATATTTAAAGAAATATGTTTTTGTAATTAAGGCGACAAAGGGCTTTAAATTTTTTTTTTTTTTGAAATTATAAAGGGATTTGCTTGAAATTTTCAGGATACATTTATATTGCTAAAAACAACTTTTATACAAAATTTCAAAAAAATATTTCAAAATTTAAGAAGTTAAAAAATTTAAATTTTTCAATTTTTTATGTTTTTTTATATTATTTCTCGCGTCTGAAATTTTGTCAAAATGATCAAATTCTTTCAAAATATTACATATTAGGTAATATTGAAAAAATTGTTGGAAGTACTTTTTTTATTTTTTATTATAGAAACAAATAACATTAAAAAAACAGTAAAAACCTATATTTTTAGGAAAAAATCATGATACCTCTATAAAATATCATGTATAAAAAAAAAACTACTTAACTTAATTAAAAAAAAAAATTTCCAACAAAATGTTAATAATATTCATAAATATATAGCATTAAATTCTCAGGTCAATAGAATGAAAATTCATTACGCTGGAACAGTTTGAAAATTGTAAATTTATAACTGTAATATTTTGTATATAATATATAATATGTAATTTATAATTGTAAATTGAAAACTGTATAATTCAGCTGTTTCGTAATAATTCTTCAATTTTCCTTTGTTCATAAAGATTTTGTTCATCACAGTATTGTTCATTTGATCATTTTGTTCATAACAGTATTTTATGACTTAAAAAGATGTCCGTTGGGACTTTTCTTTCCTAAAGAGGAGGGTAGCAGCATGTTCACCCAGCTATTTCTGTTGTTGTCCTCTCTTAGATTAATTAAACTGTTCAAAAAATGTTTTGTCTTAAACTGAACATCAAACCAGAAATGTAATCTACATTTCATATCATTGTTGCTATGCATGTAGTGAATAAATTTTTAACGTACGTAATTTTTAACTAAAAACTGTTTACTGAATTTTATAATCTTCCTTGGTATAAAAAAAAATTAGAATTTTTCTCAAACAATTATCCTTTTTCGGGTGGTGGGCATGCTATTCATTTTTAAACCGATTTCCAGCTGATATCTCAAAGCGATCTGAAAAGAAACAATTGACAATTGCCTAAACAATTAGGAGAGGTTGGAGAGCAGCAGCAAGCAGGGTGAGTTATTTCGGGTGCGAAAGAAATAAAATTGTGTTGTGTCAGTGCATGGGCAAGTAAATTAAAGATAAGCAGTGTAGGAGAAACAATGTGCTAATTTTAATCAATATATTCATATTTCTATAGCAGGCATTTTGACCACAAATGATCATTCTAGGTAAATCGTCATTTTATGCGATCACTTTATATTCAAATAAAAGTTTACTTTCATTCTTTTGAAAATTTCAGAAAGTTGAGAAGAGTAACGGAAGTCAAGTAAGCTGTTATTACTGTAAGCTGTGTGTGTAAGCTTGACTGTAAGCTGTGTCAAGTAAGCCGGAGAGGACATTTGCTGTCAAAATGTCCTCTCCGGTCTTTCAAACCTTGTATTTTTTTAAAAAAATTTTAATCAGAATTAAGGTTTCTTTTACCAGAAATGTCTTTGCCACATACGTGTGGTAATACTGTCAGAGTTTGTTTCTCCGTGAAGGTTTTTTATTTCATTACTTAAGAAATCTATAAAGTCAAATTATTACAATTCATTACTTATAACCGCTTCTTAATCT
Organism: Parasteatoda tepidariorum; assembly: GCF_982258835.1. Taxonomy (NCBI): domain Eukaryota; kingdom Metazoa; phylum Arthropoda; class Arachnida; order Araneae; family Theridiidae; genus Parasteatoda; species Parasteatoda tepidariorum. Next base: position 86,572,676 of record NC_141759.1, on the reverse strand, counting down.
TATCAATAGTTAGATAATAACATGATTTTGAATCTTAAGTTTTTAACTAAATTGCAATAGATTATTTACTCTTCTGCAAGCTATTGTTGAAAAAAGCTTTTTATTTTTGAAAAAAAATTGCAATTTTAAAATGAAATCAATGGCTAATAAAAAAAATTTTTAAAGATTTTGTTATATTACAGATTTTATGAATATTATTCTTTAAAATTCATTAATTTTAACAAAATTAAAAACTTTTAAAGGACTAATTTCAAAGGATAAAATTTTTGTAACACTTTAAAGGTTTCGTATTTCGCAAGAACTGCATAAATAATATTTTTAGTGATTTAAATATTTTGAACGGATCAGACTCTGCAGAATTTAAAATTATAATATTTATTCAACTAACCACTATTCTCAAGCGATGAGAATTGTTACTCAAATCCAACACTTGCATTTAAACTCGCAACAAAATTCACAAGATATTAAATATCTTCTACAGCGCTTAGAACTGCCTCTATTCAACTAATCAGCCTTGGAGTCTGTTGTCATAACTACTATTATATATCTTGCTATATATAACTACTGTTTAGCTATTTGTTATATTTATTATTGGTTCCAATATTTATGTTGTTTCTTTGACTAACCCTATTATAATAACAAGAAAAAATTCAAAGATTAATATCTGAAGGTAGCATTTCAAAAACGTCTAATTTGCTACAGAAACGACCAATTCCCAACATAGTAGAATTTTAAAAAATTTTTATGCCTATACATTACATTAAGTTTGTTATAATAATGCAAAATTCAAATAATTTTGATCTGTAAATTAGGCATTTTGGATTGGCACGAGGAGCTAAGCAAATGCCAAAAATCATTTAAAATAAACAACTATTGTAAGAACGTGGTATATATTTATAATATTTTAATTACATTTTTTTTTAATTTTTACGCAGCTTATCTTGAAAATGGGTACTCGATTTTTTTAACAATTGTTGATAAAATAATTAATATTGATTATAAACGCTATAAGATTTATATACATCATTTTAGAGGCTGGCCGTCACTTGCCAATGGAATGCCTTAAGCACCGTGCATGGCTGAAGTATAAGCAAAAATGACCAAAATTGACAAAAGATGGTGTTACACTCTATTGTTACAGCCGGATTATGTACAGTTTTGTCTTTAAGTTAGGTTGTACGGTGGAAAATGCCATCCCATGTCTATTTTTCAAACAAATCTTGAAGATTATGTACAAATATGTATAACTATAAATATTGCGTTTACTTCAAATTTTTATATCCAAATCATTCGTGAATTATTTATTTTTGAAATCAGATTCTCTTTCGGCAGTTTCAATTTTTTGGGTTTTTTTTTTTCATTAAAGGATTGCGATTTGAATTAAACTGCAATACGAATTCATGGGTCATACAAATTGATTGAAAAAAAACTGAAATGAAAGATATTTATCAAAGTATTTCTTATCGACTTTTCGTTCTTTCATTTAAGAGTGATAAAAATCTGAGAATTTCCCATGTTCAATTACAAAATGTTAAAGCACGATGCATAAATTGACTCCTATTTCATTTACATTTAAATATATGTAATTTTGTAAATGACATCATTCAGATTGCTCAATGCCTGTCCTGATATATGTAGAGCCATTTATCATTCAAATGACGTAATCAGATGTAATTTCGTCAAAACAAAGTCATCCATTTGATTGGTCTCTTACATACATGATGTCTTTAATGCTTCTTTAGCTGTATCTGATGGATATTGCATTTCCCCGATGATTTATATGCGCCGTTATTATTGAATAGATGTACATTTCTTTTAGGGATCATATAAAAATTATATTGTTCTCAGAATAATTATCAAAAAACTTTACATTCTTATGCTGGTTTCAGAGCTATAATCATTAGCTTTATGCTGGTTTTGTTTGCATATTATTAAATAGGCAAATTTCAACTGTCAGATTTAGACAATTATTTCATTTCATTTATTTATTTATTTATTTTGTTTTGAATTTTCAACCTAATTGAAACTTTTCGTAATAATTACTGCTTCTGTTTTTATATATTGTTTAGAACTGTTCTTTTATCGGCTTCTTTAACCAACAGAGAGAAAAAAGTGCAGACAAAATTACCGTATCATGGTGAAATTTACCGTATTTCTGGCTATATGAAAATATAAATTGTAATAACTCTTATTAACTTAGAGTTATTATCCTCAGTCAAGTTTGAAGAATATTTATAAATAAATTGAAATATGCAAACTATTAAATGCGACATAATCAAAACATAATTATTTTTTTAAACATTGAAATTCTTAAATTTATAACAACAGCTAAATTCAAGAACCCTTTTCTGAACTAGTGTTGGAACATTTATAAAGACCCGGTAAAATTACAACAAGCATTTTGACACAACACATTTCACCTAAAGCCTTTTCGCTAACATTTGCTTGTGCATTTTAATAAGATATAATAACTGAGATTAATTAGAGTACTTAGCATCAATCAGATTTGAAAATTATCTCTCAATAAACCAAAGTACAAACTATTAAATGTATCATAATCAAAGCAGTTTTTTTAAACAGTAAAATTCTTAAATTTTAACAACAGCTAATTTCAGGAACTCTTTTCTAAATTAGTGTTAGAACATTTATAAAGATCCGGTAAAACAACAGCAGGTATTTTGACACAAGACGTTTCCCCTACAGCCTTTTCTCTAACATTTGCTTATACATTTTAATAAGATATAATAACTGAGATTAATTAAAGTACTTAACATCAATCAGATTTGAAGTTTATTTATCGAAATTCAAAGCACAAACTATTAAATGTATCTTAATCAAAAAAAATTTTTCAAACAGTAAAATCCTTAAATTTATAACTACAGCTAATTTCAAGAACTCTTTTCTAAACTAGTGTTAGATCATTTATACATATTCGTATAATCCTAATAAATCAGAAGAGGCAATTTGCCTTAGCAAGTTTCAATTTCAGCCTTTTCGCTCAAGTTTGCCTATAAATTTTAATTAGTTATATTATTTTAAATAAATTAGAGAAATTAACATCAATCAGATACGAAGGTTATTTATCAACAATATAAAGTACAAACTATTAAATATATCTTAATCCAAACAAATATTTTTTAAGCAGAAAAAAGCATAAAATTTATAATGACAACTAATTTCAAGAAATCCTTTCTAATCTAGTGTTATACTAGTAATAATGACCCGGATAAATTGCAATCGGCACTTCGCTGCAACTCATTTTCCCCACCACTCGGCAATAAATTTAATAACTTATTACCTTAATTAGCATCAATTAGGTTTGACGAATATTTATTAACTAATGAAACTACCGATTATTAATTGTATCGTACTCCAAATAACGTACAACTTATTCATATCCATAAATCTCATTGTGCTATTAACAATGCTTGGAGAGTTGCATATTTGTGTAAAATCATCATTTGTATTTAGTATCATATTAATTGGTATGGTTTTGCCAGGACAGAATTTCTTAAACTACGGGTCATGACCCCAAATGGAGTCGCGAGACTTGCAGGATTGGTCGCCAACAATTTAAGTGATTTTGACATGTCTGTAACTTATTACAATATAATTGTATTATATTTTAACTTTACTATTTATTTAAAATTTTCTCATTGTTCTACGTCTGAAAATTAAAAATTAAAGTTAATGAGTTGAAACTGCAATATTATTGTACTGAAACTGCATTAGTATATTACAGTACAAATGAAGAGACTGATAATTTCACTTACGCGTGTGGTGAATTTTTATAATGCTTGTGGGATTGCACAGAATATTGCGAAGTTCCCTACACAAAAATATATAAGAAACCTGGCAGTAAAAAAACTGTGAATGAATCATTATGTAAAAATGATTTTACATAGTGAGTTGATGTTTAAGACGAAATAAAAATAACTCAATATGTTTTTCTAATTTGTAAATTAAAATAAATAGAATTTAGTTAATCGTTTATTTAGTAACTTAAAATTTTTAATTTTAACTACACATATAGTTGGTTATATTTTGTTCGCTTTTATTTATTCATTGGCTTTACAAGTTTTGTAATTTATTCACTGATTCTAATTCATTCTTACATAGTTTTGCAATAATTAATGTTTTAAAATACTTCTTCCTATAGATTAAAATTGACGGTCGCTACAGGAAACAAGGCGACAGAATGTAATAAATCGCTTTTAAAAAATTCTGCTAATCTCTAAATTTTTGTCAAAGCTACATCCACACTGTAAAAAAATTCCGGATTAAATTCCAGTGTAGAATATCGACACTTTAGGTGCATCATCCGTAAAATCCATTTTTACCGTAAAATTTCATGTCGTAATTTTTACGGTACGATTTTGTATTACGAGTGGTTCATCATATTTTACTGCAATTATTAGTTAAATTACGGATTATCAGATTTTTGTTTCATAACAAATTCTGGCAAAAATGGATTTTACATACTTTTTGCGAAATTTTATCAGAATATTATCAAAGTGCATATGCATTTCCTTATTATTTATTTCAAATAAATATGGAATTATTCGGAACATTTTATGATATTCTGCAAACTATATTATTTCTCATGTGTTTCGTTAATTTTTATTCTGTTTAGAAATGAACATATCATTATTTACCTTCTATATTAATGAACCTTTTATCATTTATCATATGAGGAAAGGTTTGAAAGAAATTCAAAATATTACAAATATTGACACATCTTAAATCATTTAAAATTTTCAATTAATGAAAAAGCGGCCTCTTATTTTAGTACCCTTTTATATTGCAAATGTAAAAAATGGTGCAATTCGCTACTAACGTGTAGCGAAATTCCCCAATTTATCAGTATACTTAACTTACATTTAAAAATATGTAAAGAGTTGAATATTTTCTTTCTTAAGAAAAATAAACAAATTCAAAATCTCTAACTTAAAACTCCAAATTGGGTATTTATAATCTCTTCTATACGATAAATTTTTGTTTCTGATTACGAAGAAATTTATCGTTAGCAATTTCCTCTTATAAGATACGATTTCATTCTTGTATCTGACTTTAAATTTAATGTTGGCTCTTAAAACTTCCAGGAAGTTTGAACAAACTTCCTGGACGTTTCAAGATACAAACATTATCTTTAATGTCTTTGATGTCATTGTTCTAAAGGGAAAATTCTAAAAGTGATTACAGTATCGTCGTACTTTTGTCGGTGATTTCCTCTTTTGCTTTCCGGTACAAGGTATACAATAGCAAACACATATATAAATTTCTTTTTTTCCTTAAATTGAAAATAGTTTTTGTTTCGGTTATTTTGCTGAAGAAGTTAAAGTTTTTTTTTATAGTTTAAACATTATTTTTTTTTAATTTTGCAAGATCGTTAACCAATAAAAACAAGTCATAAATTAGTTGTGCTGCTACAGTAATTCCGACATTTTTAGTTTAATTTTACTTTGTTCTTTCTCTTACACTGTTCGAATTCTCATTCAAAAATTACGGTAAAATAACCCTCACCAGTTAACCATAAAATCCAATTAGCCATAAAATTTATGGTAAAGACAATTTTTTACTTTCAATGTTTTGATACAAAATGATACAGATTTTTAACCATTTATAACTAGCATGGTTTCAAAGCTATAAAAAATTTAACCGGACATTGGAGCTAGGCTTTTTGTTAGGTAATGGAAATTGGAGCTAAGCTTTTAGTTAGGTAATAGGCACTGAAGTTAGGTTGTGGTTGAGATGTGTTTTATCAAGTGAACTGTGGGATGAGGTTTAATTAGTTTATCTAGTTATTTCACCTATAGCAAGAAATTGGAAATACTAAATTTTTTTTGTGTAAAGATGCTTTACGGTGTTATCATCTATACGCGAGAGAAAGTATCGCATTCTAATTTTCTAGTGTCACAAACTGGGGAGAGTAGGGCAATGGAACCTTTTCATGGTGTTGAAGGGAATAGAGGAAGTTTTGAGGTGTCAACACTCGAACCTCCGTACAGTCGGTCATGAGATTGTCAAACTGACCCTCTCGGTTATAACATGTATCCTGCTGCAAGGCACTAAGTGGTTCCATTAGATGTGCCTAGATCTGGTTGCTTATTTGACAACAGCAGTAAAAAACGGTTTTCCTCAAACTTATCAGTTTGAATACCATCTTACTTATGATTCTTTGACTGTTTTGTTTGAATATGGTAAAATGAAATTTAAATAAATAGTTATTTAACCATTTTTTGAGAAAAATCTAACAGTGTATAACAAGGCTTCGATGTATAACATTCCTTTGTATTTCACAAGTTGAATGCCAAGCTAATTTAACACGGCTTGCCAGTCTGGCCAAAATGATTTTCTCAGTATTTATTGCATTAATTTCTTTAAACCATTTTAGTAACGATAATAATATGAAAAAAATTGAAAATTTACTCGAATTGTGTGTTTCTAATAATCTTGGCTTAGCCGGTCACCGGTGACACCGTGGCGCTACGAACAAACTCAGAGCCTGTCCCCGCTGTCCCGCGTGGCATTCAACGTGTTAATTAAATTTTTACCTCCCCCTATTTTCTTCGTAATGCAAGATTTACTTTTAGTTTTTCTAATCATATAATCATCATTCAGTTTAATTCAAATAATACATTTTGACTAATATTTTAATAATGACTAATACTTTAATAATAACTAATATATATATATAATTCTCGCCTACGACACGCTAAAAAACCCCAGAGATTTTTATCATTTTTAATTGCTTCCCTTATCTAGTTCTAAATATGGAATGCAATTCTAACTGATATCCTTAAAAACAAGAAACTTTTCAGTATTCATTTATCAAAGTGATTTCATTATTTCTAACATTTTTAATGCAGCACATGTTTTCAATTTTATTCCGTTAATTGACACGTTTATAATTTAACTTTGAATAGGAAAAATAAATATTTTCTGTTAAGCGTTTTATCATATTACATCTAATGAAAATCAGGTTTTCTATTGCATTGATATATTGATTTAATACATAACTGATACATAACTGATGAATAAACTGATTGAATAGACACTGTTAGAATATTCGTTCTGGAATTATGGTAAAATAACAGGTAGCAGTCTATTCATATAAATAACCCTGAAGTTTATGGTAAAAAACATTTTTCACCTTTACGGTTTTGAAGCAGCATTTTGTGAACAATTGGTGATGATGGATTATACCTCCCGCATGCCTAGTATTGAATAGGACAGATTATCACAAATTATAGAGAAAAAATAATTGTCACTGCCAGATTAGGTGCTTAAATATCAATAAATTTTATAAAGTCCTGAATAATATTCTTGAGAATTAAATATAAAAAAAAATTAAATTTTTTCATTATTATTTTTTTAATAGATAATATTAAAAACTTATTATGAATACTTTATAATACACTAAAAATTACTTTATTTCATGTTATTTTTTTAAAATATTTCTTTATTTCAGAGTTGAGCTTAGTAATGTTTAAAATGTTTTAAAAATGCTTTGAAAGAATTATCTCATATTATTAACAGATAGGTAGGCATTTTAATCGGTTATAAGTTTCTTTACTTCACCGGGCTATTACGTCACTTAAAAATAATTAAAATAACTATTGCACTTTTAACTTATTTATATATGCATTAAAAATTCTTTCGCATTAAATATTATTCATTAAATTTGACTCATAGCATAATGACTTTATGACACTCGAAATAAGTAAAAAAAATTAAGTAATTCTAAATTAATGAAAAATTTTCGATGCCTTATTTTCGATAAATTAGACAACCTAATGCTACGCTTGTTATAGAATAATTGATAATATTATGATTACAGTAATCATTTTCGAGAAAATTGTGTTAATACCTCTTGCTCAAATAACATGGTATTTTTCCCCTTGAATGATGAGATAATATTACGGTATTTAAATATATAGTTAATCACGCATGGTGAAATCTAGTCTTCTGCTTGTTTGAAACCTTGGGGCATGAGCTTCATTTTCATAATTTGTTTCGGAAAATAAGTATAATTTATACGAAAGGAAAAACAATGAATCAACGAAGTTGCGAAATGATAATATTAATTTTAAAGGAAAAATTATGGTGAAATGTTTCGATTAAAAAATTAGTTATAATAAAAATTGCAAAAATATTCCTTTTGCATAAATTAATACTTCTACTATTGTCGCTATAGAAATTTTCTTTCGGGAGGGGTGGTAATTTAGATTTTCGATTAAAATCAAGAACATAAAGTATGGAACAAAATATTTATTCGCCACAGTTCAGGATGATATAGATGAATAATGATTTGTTCAGATAAAATAAATTGAAAATGAAATATGTTGAAAAGGAAATAAATTGTAAATGATGAAACAGGATATTAGTTAATATGAACTTTTTTTCTTGAAGCTCAATAATAGTAAAATAATTTTTACTATTAAGGTTACTATTTAAGGTTTCAAAGACTACCGACTTTGAGTTTTGGCATGCGAAACTACATACTTTAAAATGATGTTAAAAATTGTATACCTTACAAATCAAATTTTTTTCGTGCAGCATTAAATGAAAGAATAAAAAATAGTAAATATTTACTAAAAGTTATTGTTTGGATGGCATTATCTTGGGATAAACGAGTTTTATAATTGCGTGGAAACAGTTTCGAAGTACGCAAAGAATGAATTTAACATCAAGGAGTCCAAACTTTGGAGAGCTCTCTTGACCAAACTGTTGGGACAATATTTCTCTGATTGCGGTTAGGGGTCAGAAATGCGAATCCGTCAAAATAAGGTATGTTTATTCAGTAAAAATGCGTTTTTATTTAATACCGTAACTTATGAATAAAATAATAATGTGAAAAAAAAAGTTTACAATTCGATCAAAACGTTCCAGAAATATAGCGCAATGCGAAAAAAAATTAAATTAACATTAAGGGGTCCAAGCATTAGAGCTCTCTAATTATCAAATTATTGGGTCCCTATTTCCAAAATTGTGCCAGCCCCCAAGTTTTGAGGGGTCAGCAATCTATAGTATGAAATCTATGGTTAAAAGTTATGTTTATTCAGAGAATGCACGTTTTTGCGTCTGATTTCGCATCTTAAAATAACGTCTGCACTTTTTAATTAGTATATTTCAGGTCACCCTTTCGAAGAAGTAAGATTGAGTCGTAGAACGTGAAGATGATTAGATCAAAAGTTATTCAAGGTGGTCCTTTTTATTTGGCTCACTGTAGTTCCAGTGTTTTAAACAGATTCGATCTATTTCATCATTCGGAACAGTAAAATCCTTAAGTATTAGAATTACAATTTTATCGTAAAATCAATTTTCACCGAAAACTTTCAAATAATTTTGATACATCTTATATTTTACTATAATATTCACTTTAAACTCTCTAAATCACTGAATTTAAATAAATATTACGGTTCAAAATTTTCGGGAAAAATAAATATCACGGTTAAATTGATTTTACGGTAAAAAGGATTTCACGGATGCTGCACTCAGGACGGCGGTATTTCCTACACAAATTTTTGACAGAATTTTCGACAGCGCACCTCATTGTTTGCATTTTAGGAAGTTGTGACCTGCCTGATACGAAACAATTAAGTTACTTATTTTGTTCAAGATGGATCAAGCATTTGAAAATTAACGAATTCGCATTTTTTAAAGGTTGGCGGATGTTTACGTATAGCCATACCCTCCAACTGCTACGGAATTTCCGTAGTTTCAGAAATCTTCTTTTCTGATGGTAGCAAAATTAATGTCTTAATATTTAAAAAAAATTAATTTTAGCGTAACTTGTCCACTATTACTTATAAAAGTGCAGGCCATATGGCTAGATTCTTAAGTTCTGATAAAAGTTTTATGAGAGATCCATTTGCTTTAAAAATTTCTACTTTGGTTCGCTACCACTAGAAAGAATTATTTTCAAAATCCTCATAAGTTGGAGGGTATGCGTATAGCTTACACAGAATAAAAAAAAAGAAATGAATCAACCAAAATTAAACGTGTCCTGTGTTATATAATTCGAAGTAAAAGCTTAGAGTAACACAGAACGAAGTGATTCCCACACATTGTGGCAAAAAAATACAGTAATATAATAAATGTTCAATTTTTTTTTAAATATTTAGTATTTTTCCCTAAAGTATTTCACAGTTAAGTAGCTTTCACCACTGTGATTTTTTATCTACAGATTTAATTACGATAACTTATTTACGGAAGTATAATAACTATGCATTCTTTGTGTAGTAATTTGGAACAATAACTAAAAGTAGAAACATTTTAAAATTCAAACTTAAGGGGGTTCGGTACCTCCTATGTTGACAATGTTAAAATGGCATATTTCGATGTACCTTTTTAAAAAAAGTATCGTATTTAGAGCTTTGAAATTTTTTTTGTGTATGTAATAGATATTCTAGATTATACTGAAGTGAACTTTTTTTAATTTAGTGAATTAAAAGAAATTTTAAAAAAATAAATTACACAGCATGGCAGAAAATTTTAAAATTTCACATTTTCATCCGAAAATTTTGAATTAAAAAAAAAATATTAAGTTTCTCTTAAAAAACTGCTCACTTCAGCACAAACTACAGTACTAAAGGAACTTTTTAAATCAAAAATCAAAGTGTTGTGATCAATAGTTTTCAAGAAAAGGTACATCGAAGCAAAAAAAACATAGTTTTGAGTTATTTGCATTTAAAGCGTAAATATTAGACTACCAACAATATTTAAAATTTAAATTCAAAAATCAAATTGTTTCTAAGTTATAAATCTCGTACTGCTTACATTTCAAACAAATTACTCTTAAATGTTTCCTTTATTTGATTGAAAAATAGGTTTTTATACTATACTCTCCTCACTTTTCGAGGGAATAAAAAGCCCTTAAAATGATCAAACTGAATGCGATAATTATAAAATTGTATAATTCATAAATCATCCATAAATTTTATTCATGAAAATTGAATATTCAAGTCTTTACCAAGATGTTTTGTTTAAATTTAAATGAGTTAAAAGTATTTTTGTTAAAAAAAATAACTATATTACAAAAAAAATCTAAAAAAATGCATATTTCAAGATAAACATTCTAAACACAGAAATAATTAACAAAGAACTGTAAATAAGAATTTACTTCAAAATTAGAAATATTATGTTAAGAACATTTAAACAAAAAATCAAAATGATGTAACTAGAAATTAGGGAGAAAAAAAAATCCGGTCCAAGATAAATTCGAATAATGTAAACGAAATTCCTAATCTATGCCGGTAATGACAGCTTCAAAACAATCCTGGTCCATAAGCAATGTTTTTTTTGCATTTCAGTACTTTATTTTCTTCTCTTTTACGTAAGTAAACAAAAACGTAATGAAGAATTAAAAGAAACGTTTATTTTCTTCTCTTTTACGTAAGTAAACAAAAACGTAATGAAGAATTAAAAGAAACGTAAAAATAATGACCTAATAACAGTATAATAAAAGAACAAAACAAAAATAGACTTAACAAATCAAACTAATGTAAATCTCAGTTTTATATTCAAAATTCTCGAAAATCGCATGGAAATAAAGAACAAACAAATAATCCAGTTAAAGTTACAATCAACTAAAGATATTGTAAAGTTGAAATTATAAAAATTTTTTTAATTACTTGGTAATAGCACATGCAAAAAATAATGGACATTATAATGTTTACGAAATCGTCTGTCAAAAGTGGGCGTGGCATGGGTGTTTTCGGTTTGTTTACATTTTTTAAATTAAGTTTAAGTGCACTTCTACGTGGATTTCAAACAAAAGCAATATATCGTTAGAAAGCTAATAGTTTCTAGTTTAATCATTGATCAAAATCTCAAATTCGATTTTTTGAAGGTTTTTAGGTACTGAACCCCCTTAAGCTGCTGTAAATTTAAATAGTTCTGAATTTTAAACTAAAACGCATACATCCAAAAAATAAGTTCTAAATGTATCTACAAAAAGGCGAGAGTGTTCGATTGTATCAAAATTATATTTTACTAAGTGACTAAATTATTTCGCTACAAACCAGTGAACCAGATCGTGCGAATTTTAAAATATCTGCTTTGTCTTTAATGTATACTGACATCTTTAAAATTTTGTTATGTGGATCATCTTTTCATCTGTAACTTCACGTTGTTACTGCATATCATTTTCATCCGTATGGTTAGAATACTATATATTCACACTTGTTCTTTAGATTCGTACTGGGATGTATGTACAGCTGTTTAACCAGACTTACTGTAACTGAGATCATCTATGCATCTGTTAATATTTTCACGCAGACATCACTTTCAGTTTCCAGTGTCATTGTTATATAACTCACCATTTTAATTCATATACATGCTGTGTATATATATACTTGTGTAGCTGTTCTTTCATTTTCAAAAGTTGTGTGGTTTATTTGCACACCACCTTTTTAAAGGTTTTGTTATTCAAGGGACCCCTTTGACTAACTACTTACGAACTTTCTAAATTGTATTATTATGTAGTGAAGTACTTCTTTTCATCTGTTTTAGATCGCACTTACCCTTGTAAACTGTTACTATGTGATTGTTTGTCTTTATTGTTTCCCGGATGTCTTTATTGTTTTCCGGTTAGTCTTTACTGTTAAAATCTAATTGTTTGTCTTTATTGATACCCGGATGCCCCCTTTGGGGGCGGGATGGGGTTTAGCAATAAATAGCTTAAAATGTCTGCTTTAATAACTGTCCCAATTTTAGAGCAAGAATCTTTATTCAAGGCTGGATCAAGATCACTGGCGACAGCTGGTGATAGATTCGAATACTATTTTTGACTAGCATTTTTGATCACATTTTGGACGTGATAATAGATATATCATGGGAAAAAATCTTCTCTCCATTGAAATAACCATGTGAAATTTTCAAGATTTTTCTCTTCGTGCAACGCAAATGCAATAAAAAAAATCCTCAATGCAGTCTAGTTTACCTAAATGCAGAAGTTTTATTTTATAAAATAAAAAAAATAAAATAAGATGAAGAATCACTAAATGTATTAAATGTATCAAAAAATAGATGAACGCATATTTCTAACTGTCCTATATTTCCATATTTTTACATTTTAGTTAAATACAACTTCATGATTTTAAATGTATTTCTTTACCGCTTTGAATATCAAGTACTATCAACAACAGTAAGCAAGTTTTAGCAGGTAGTCATTTAAGAAAAAAAATCTCTGCAAAACCGAAACTTCATAATGAAAAAGAAAACACTAATGATCAATAAACAAATAAGTAAATAAAGTTTTATTTTGGTTCACTTTTTGAAGTTTCATAAAGGAAACAATTACGAAATTACGTTTCTCCAGTCCAAAACAAAATACTCTGGGAACGAAATTAAGTTCCCAGACTAAAAAGATTACTTAGAATTTTCTTTTAAAAACGTTGACACAGTAATCAATGAATTTGACAGGAGAAAACAAAAACATTTGACCATATGACCAATTACAAAGAAATGCTTTGTGAAATCACATTTTAAAATAAGTTATTTTATTTCTTTCTACAGCGTAAGATATATTATTGAACATGGTTTTTGCTAGATAATATTCGATGAAAAAAAAGTTCCTTTGTACAGTAATAATTTTCTTTATAAAAATTGATTCGTATTTTATAATGTCTAATTTTTAGGTTCTAAAATATAGAGGAAAACTTCTATGTAATAAAATATTTATATGATAAAAAATGTTTACATTACAGTTAATTTAAATTAAACCTTAACTGATTTTTTCGTTCAAACATTATCTATATTCTTTAGAAAAATCATTCTCAATTATTAAGAAATTCAAGTATTTTAAATTTATAACAAACGTTAACTCAGACGTGAAAAATTAAACATAAATTCAAATATAAGTTAATTAGAAATTGCGATTAAGTTTTAAAGTACTCAGATAATTTCTCCTTTAAAGGCAGTTTCTGAAGAAACCGTAATTATTTAAAACATAATCACATCCTTATTTTGCAGCCATTATAATTACTCAGAATCAAATCTTATATGAATATTTGATACATTTTTAAATTTAAACTATTTCCTAAGCATATTACAAGGAAATTAATTATCAAGAAATAAATATTGTCCCATCATTTTTCTGTAAAATATCTTAAAATGAAACAAGTATTTGAAGGTTGAAAGCATAATTAAAGCTTGTCTTAAATTTTTGAGAAATCAGATTAATTTTCCTTGCAAGTCGCATGAGGATACCGAAAATTGGTATATAGTCACAGATTTATTATAATATTTAAAAATGTAATGTGTATCTGAAAAATGTCGCCAATTGAACTAAACGCACAATTCATTCTTCTTCACAAAATAAAAAAGGAGCATTTTATGAGATCTTGAGGAAAAAAAACTCAACAATGAAGAGAACAAATTACTTTTGTATATTCGTTTATAGTATATTTAAAATTTATACACTCTTGAAACATTAACGACATTAACTGAAAATGCACTATAAGTTTGTTACTTTATTTTTATGCAAAAATGAGATTATTTCACGTCATGAAACACTTAAACAGTACTAAATATATTTTATTAAAACAAAATTATTGAAGACAAATATGTGTATGCCCAAAACAATGTGACAGTTGAATTCCACGTATCAGATGTTTTTTTACTAATTTCGCTTTTTTTCTTCCATTTTTTAAAAAAATAAATAAAAGAGCAAAAAAAATTAAAGAACAAAGACTTGGAAAATGTCTAACGCATGTGTATTAAATATCTGTCACTAATCTTTAAAATAAATGATTTTTTCACTTAATAAAGCAATTTTTTTTATAAAAAAAGAACTATACACACAATGGTCAATGAATTAAAACTCTAGAATAATCTTTATTAGACCTCCTTTAGCGCGGATAACAACCCGTATTCGTGAAAATATCGATTCTTCAAGCTCTTGGAGTGTATTTTTATCTAGTATATACCATACATTGCCTAAACAGTATTTCAAATCATGTAAATTAAATGGAAGAGGAGATTGCTTTCGGATGTGTCTCTCCAACAAATCCCTAAGTATTTTCTATTGGGTCAATATCCTGACACTTTCGATTGGATCAATTTTCGAAACTTCTGGAAAATTGCATTATCGAAAATGAAGTATCCATCACCTTTAGTGGAAGAATGTAGCGTCGCAAGAAGCACCTGGTGTGTGAGTTTTTCTATGCATCACATGTTTCTTTTTTCCTTCTAAAAACAACAGGACACCACTTTCATGCCATTCTAAAGCATCTACATCATGATACACCCACCAAACCCATGCACGGTGCACACAAAGCAAGATGGATTAATTGTTTCGTAGGATCCCATCAAAAGTCGATGTATACCATAAGTGCAAAAGATGCAGCGTGTTTCATTCGCGTACAAAATCAATTTAGTACAAAATTATTTTATTTCTAGATGACAATTTCAGATCCGTAACTGAAATCTAAGTTCACTGAGTCCAAAATTGTAATTTTTATACATAAAATATTAATAACTTCTAAACTTTTGGTCATACTGACTTGGGATTGTTTTATTCAATTTAACATATACAATAGTAACAGTACCTCATTGACATTTACAATAGTGGCAATACCTCATTTGTAGAAATACGAATGTTTTAATTTCTCCTCGCGAATAAGAGACAATCAAAACTAAAATCAATGGAAACAACAAAAATATGCTCACGTTAATTACTAAAAAAATTTTTTTTCATTTATTCGCAAAAAAGTTAACCTAAATCCTTTGAGGTTTATCAAAGACGCATGGCTTCATAAATTTATCCCTTACTTTAGATTACATTATATCCGTCGTTGAACAGCAGACCCAATTTCGGGCTTACGACCACTAATGTTCAACTCAGTAGCCTTGCAATTTTGGACCAATCCAGAGGACAAGGAAACTCCTTGATCAGTACCTGCAGAGGTATTGATTTGTTATGGGAACATGGAGGACTTCGAGATTTGACAGATTTAACGTGCATCAGTCACCATTTACTACACAGAGAGTCTTTGGCCGGCCTGGGATCGAACCCACGAACTCTTGAACATGGACCCAGTGCCCTACCAACCAGGCTATCCCGGTCTCTACTTTAGATTACAGTACAAAAACATTAAAACCCAAACTTTCAATTTGTAAACAAGTTGTATAAAATAGAATTTTTTCACCATTCTTCTGGAAATCAGCCTCAAAAATTCTATCAGAATTTTCTATTGTTTCTTGGTAAATTTGTGTTGTAAGTACTTTAGAAAATTAGTTAATGTAAAAATGAGCCTTTTTTCTGTCTAACTAAGTAATGTTATATGTAGAGTATCTTAGAAGCATCAGAAATAAAATGTAACTTTATCCAAACTCTACCTTCATTCTTTTTTTTAAAAAATCATATAACTAGATTATTTATCATCATAAAGCTCCTATTGAGGAAAAAAAAAGCGTAGGTGTACAAAATATATACAGATTCAACTTGGGTACCTTTGAGAAATGAAGTATAAGTTTTTTTTTCTCACTACACACGCAGGTTTTCACTAAAATAAAAGCATAGTATGAGTATTTAAAAAAATAAACTATGCATGTAAAAGAATACTACTTTAGTCGTGCAAAGTATTTGCATGTGTAATATAAGCTTAAAACTCAGAAAAACCAATTTAAATTTATCGAAAACATTTCGTTAATCTTTGAAGAAAAATCAGATTATTTCTCCCTACAAAGCACTTTTTGAATAAAGAAAAACGTAGATGTACAAAATATATTCAGATTCAACCTGGGTGCCCTTGGTGGATCCCCGTCTATCGATGCCCATATTTACATACAGGTCTATTTACTTTCCTCGCACAAAGCTTCTTCAAATTTCGAAGTTCAATCGATTTTGTTTGAAAGGAAATGATATGAATACAAAGTTTGATGCACATCCTCTCTATCTAAAGAAAAAGAAGAAACAGTTTTTCTGGGAGAAAAGTTTTAAGAAAGAAATTCTACAATGAATATTTTAGATTTTCATCACTCTTTCTCTTTTTTTAAAACTTCCATACAATGTTTGTTATTGTTTTATACCAGAAAATCATAGATTTACATTATATAAATAATTATTTCTTTAAATAAACCAGAACTTGAGTCAACTATGGAGTAATATGAATAGTATAATTTAGTATCACGTAATTGTCATACATAATTTCAAGTGTTTCAATCAGATTGCTTTAATACATATGAAACGAAGAGTGTAGTTTTTATCAATCTCTCCTTTTTTAAAAACTTTCTTACAATGTTCATTATTATTTTTTACCAGAACAACATGGATTTGCATTGTTTAAATGATTAGCTCTTTAAATAAACCAGAATTTGAGTCAATTATTAAGTTATAAGATTTGAGACTCCTATTTTCATTAATCTCGTTTAAATTGCTCTTTAAGATCTAAAAAATGCGTTTAATTTGAAACAGTAATAAAATGTCTATTCGAATTTATTTTCATTTTACTATTAAATAATTATTTTTGGATAATTTCTTTATTATATATTTTTTCTAATTACTGTAAGTACATTTTTATTGTTTCTTCGTAATTGGATTGAATTTTTATTATTGGACATGAAATTGCATAATATTTATAATGCTTTTTATATTTATTTAATATTTTATTTCATTATAGAATTTCTTTTTAAATATCTATTATTAAGTTAATTACTCTTTTCGAAAATAATGCACAATCATCAGACATTTATTTTGATTATTTTCTCATTAGTATCATAGAATTTTTTAAACATGAATAATAACTGTTGTTGTGAATGCACAAATCCTTCCCGCTACAGATCATTGCATACCAAGGAGTTCATGACCTTAAAAACTCCACAATTTCGTAGAATAATGGCTAGAATGACGTCATCATTGCAAACCTAACGTCTTTACTTTCTAATCAAACTGGTAACCATTGATTTGAAGTTGGGTTGACTCCAAGTTACCATCGAGAGTCGAAACCCAGTTTTTTTCTAAGACAGGTCACTCTCTTTAACCACTAAGCCACAAAGAGTGAATATAGGAAGAAATAATTGAAGAAATTTAAGTTAGAAAATCAATGACAGATCAATTTATGCGTCGCTGAAAGCAATGGCAGCATTTTTTTCTTCTTCTTTGCTACTTATTTAGCTGCTTAAATTTTTTTCTGTCGTATGCCTGTTTAGGCAGTGGATGTGCGATTGTTCCTGTTTTTCAGTGGCGCCATCTATGACCAGGAATTTGACTTCTGCCACACCACAACCCGTTTATAGGGCGGGTCACATTCACACATGAAGGAGAAAGGACATAGAGCACACAGAGAGAGAAAGAAACATCCATGCTTTGCCCGGGATTCAAACCCAAGACCTTTCTGATGCAAGGACTGTCCCCTGCCCCCTACACAAGCCGGCCGGAGCTGCTTCTATTTAGAAATTCAAAATGAAGGAACTTTCCTTATTCTAATAAATAATTATGCATAGTAATAACTCAATAACACATCCAACGCAAACTGTTGAAAATAAATCCTCATTTACTTGAGCAATATTCATAAAATGAATATATCCCGACACGAAATCACAGGACACAAAATTGATCGTGTGTGTCATCGTCTACATCGTTTGCGTAAGCAAGAAAAGAAGTTCTCCGTTCACCCAAATCTTGACAAATGGTCTCCTCATAGAAAGAAAAGTACTGCAGCATCTTTTCGACACCTTAGACTTCTGCAGAAAACCAGCCAAAAAAGAAGCCAACTGAGATATGTAAAAGACAGACTGGTTCATTCTCTCAGCACCTTTCACCATGTTGGGCGCCTAGAAACGATAACATTAGCTCTCTTTTCCTTTCGAATCTACCATCAGGATATACAATTTTGAAAAATGATACGAGATGATTGATGATACAGGATGAGATATAAAATGCTTCAAGGAATCTTTATTTATTTTTCTTTATGACATATTTATTAAATCCACGAGAAACGCAGCTTTAGTCAATTCACAGTGGTATGTTTAAAGGAGATAAATAGATCTTGAAAATAAGAATTTAATTAAATGTAGGAGATTTGATGAATTTTTTGAGGGATTTCGTTGATACTTATTGTTGGCAGATTTGATTGATTACTCTTTAGTTTTAAGTGAAATTAAGCATTTCTTCTGAAATTCTTCTAAAAAAATCCCAGATTTATAAATATAAAAACACGTAGTTCGCCGCTGTCTGGTCACAGGAGTTTTATCTTTTTATTTTTGTTCAAAAAATGAAGAATGAAATAGAAAATTAAAGGAGGAAGAATTATATTTTTCAATCTGATGTTATTGACTTATTCGACATTTAAAAGGTTCTGTGTGTTGAAATTGATGATATACGATATTAACTTCATATGAGTTAATTAGGAACAGATGTAAAATTTAGTTTCTCTAAAATTCTTATTTGTGTTAAAATATATATTTTAAAATTTTTCGAATGCAAAGCTACATATATTTTAACATAATACAAAATAAAGATAAAACAGTATACAAAGATATGTTATGTATTATGAAAATATTTTACAACTTAGCTCTTTACTAAGGGATCTACAATTCAGATATTTTGAAATAAAAGGACAAGTCACGGTGTTTGCAATAAACAGTGATATACAATAAATGAATCCTACGTTATTTTCTTTCAGGCATATTTAGTAACTTTATATGAGGCATATCTCAAGTAATGTTATACATCTGCAGCTCTTTAATATGTAGAATCAATAACAGAAAAATTAAATTTTGAAAAGAATTAGATATGAGATCATGCATGTTTCAGAATGTGACATCCTTCTAATGTGACATAATTATTAAATTTATGCAAAACACAGCATAAGCTGAGGAAATGAACTTTGTTTAAGAAAAGATAAATATTATATGAAAGAATTTTTTTTTTATCAAATAAGATAATATATATATATATAAGGGAGAGTCGGGTAGCCCCGCCCACTTAAGGAGTATTGCTCATATTTCTGTATAATATTGAGTAATAATCAATATTTTGGTATGTTTCAATTGTTTTATCATCTAATTAAATAATGCAAAAAGAATGTACCAAAATAAGAATAGTTTAACTTAAAAAAATAGAAATTTAAAAAAACATGTTTTTCAGCTCTTTTCAAAATGCGTCGGGTAGCCCCGCCCAGTTACAAAAATCATGTTTTTTTACTGTTTTTTCAGGTGTAAATGAAAATGACCAATGTAGAGGCAATAGATAAATCTCGTTTATCATTTTTATCACAAAATTATTTTATTTATTACATATTTATATACTTTTAGTGATTTCTATCATTTAATAACAATTATTTAATAACAACAATATTTGTTGTTAAAAATGCATATAACATTCAAATTTGAAGCAATAAAATAATAATCTTTGCAACTGTACATTTATCGACGAAATAAAATTGGGCGGTGATACCCGACATTCATGTGAGCGGGGCTACCCGAAATCCAATTTTTTTGTAAATTTGTAATTACTCGAACAATTTTTCACATATAAACTTCCTTCTTAGTGCAAATTAAACTTAAGATTACAAACTTTAATGCTGCATGTGGAGAAAAAATTATTCTTTTAGTATTAAAATGAAGTTTAATCGAAACAATCAACCAATTTTTCTTAATTTCATGACTACTGTATTCAACATATTTTCAAAACTATTGTTTACCATGTTAACAGCTGCATAAATACTTGAAACTTTGAAAATAATCTTCTTTTAATATAACAATTAATGTCCGATGGCCCACTGACTTGAAAAAATATTCTATACATATGAAATTGACAGTGGGCGGGGCTACCCGACTCTCCCCTATATATATATATATATATATATATATATATATATATATATAAGATATATATAAGTTCAAAATAAAGATAAAACAAAAGAAAATTAAAGACATATGAAAAAAAAGGGGGGGTATAATAATGAAAAAAAATAAACAAAGCACTGAAAGAAAAAGGAAAAAAGGATGAAATTTTTTTTAAAAATCCGGAAAATAAAAGATACAATTTCTTCATCAAGAAATTAAAAACGAACCATATAGTGTATGGCATGATTTATACCACACTGGTTTAAATCAGCTAATCCTTCTGTTTCTAGGTAAGTAGTTTACAAATTATCGGAACATCTACTAATCAACGGTTTCTTATTAATTTTCTATAATTAATTTAACTGGGGTCCCTTTCAATTCTGGTTCAGGGCTTAAAATTGTTTTAATTTCGACTTAAGCAAATTTCGAACTTATTTATTTCTCTTGAACTAGTCAAATGCGTTATTAAACCATTCTATACATAAAATTCCAAATTATTATAAATCCAATCATAAGAAACCTTTATTTTATGCCAAGAATGTAAGGAGTTTAAATGAGATTAGCAGGCAATCTAAAAAAACTAAAATAGGCTGTTTCTAAATACCAACTCATGTAGTAAGAAATGATTTTGTATACTTCTTATATATAAAGACAAAAATTCAAAATAATAATAATACTTACCAATAACCTTAAGCTCGTACTGGTAACTGAGTGTCCTATACCTCTTGTATTCGACTCGACACCTATAAGTGCCGGCGTCTTCACCTTTTACAGGATCTATAGCTAAACCAGGATTTTTAACGTGCAAATCAAAATGAACACGTCTCCCCAATTTGGAACTTGGGAAGTGTTTAGACTTTTCAATAGGTCCCTTTCTGGCATCTAAAGTATATATTGGTACCTTCATGTCCCCTTTGTACCAAAGCACCAACGTCACAACATCGTCACTAGAAGGTGCTGTGATGTTGCAGGGCATGGAAATTCTATTACCAGCCACAGCATAAAATTCGTGTACGGTTGCTGAAAAACAAAATATTCCATAATTAATGAAAATTCTAGAGCAAATATTGTCACAAATTTATTAATAATATAATGAATAGTATGCAACTCTATGTTACATATAAAGTTATTTAATATTTCATAATATCTATTAATTTATACAGATTATATAAATAATCGAAGTATATTAAATCAAGAATAATTTAAATAATCAAGTATAACACATATAAATGATTTTTGATTACTTGATGGAAATTAAAAATTGATTATATGTTTAATTATTAAGCATAAAATTCCTTGCCTGTTGCCTACCATAACTGATTGTGATGCCACATTTGGCATTACATATGTATTTCCTATCTTTTTAAAATATCCTTCATTACTTAAGCTTATTTTATTAATAGAAGAATTATATTTAAAATAAATCAAAAACTTAATCTTTTTAAAGGAACATAAAATATTTATTTCTTCTCTTCTAGATCAATGTAACGGATACTTTTTTATTTCATTACTAATGCAGACTTATTAATTCACTATCGCCTCTAATCGAAAACAAAAATCTATTTATAACTTTTTATTCTAAATTTCCAACCGAAAATATGTTTCAGTTGCATGGTTGTAATAATTCTCATAAATTTGTTGGCGACTCGTGATCGCCAAGGTATTCTTTTAAACCCAATATTATATGCTGGTTGGCTTTGTTTTGGCTATGCTATATTTTGATAATTCGCCAATTTTGGAACTCCTACCCATGCTTCTGTGTCCGTTGGGAACAAATTACATATACTTTTTAATTTGGCTTTTGATTAGGCAGGTTGTGGGGGATTTGTCTAATATGTATATAATATGTATATTTGGTACTTCGAGATCTACAAATACATAAAATAAAAGCCTTTTTATTAATTCTAATCCGGCTCAACTATTATTTTCATCACCCTTCTGTTTTCATCGCAATCTTCAATTTGTCATTACTATCTTCAACTGGCCCACTATACCAATACATCCTCCAACCACACTGGAAATAATTCCATCTTCATACTGATTTACCATAGTATTCAAAATTGACGAGTTCATTATCATTAGGTAATCATTGTTGAAAAGTAATCACCAATATCCTTATATGTAATAACTAACAAAAGATCGTTTAGTAAATCACATAGCACAAACGATAGTAGGAAATTATAAAACAACGTTTTTATGTTTCGAACATTTATTTATATATACGTATTGCATAAATTAACCAAGAACGTAATCAGTATAGCTTTAATTTACTGAGTGGAATGTATATGTATTCTTATTTGATGAGACAGGAATTATTTACATGCTTGTAACTAAATATGAAAATACACTTAAAAATCTAATTAATTTTGAAGCGAATACACTAAATTATTAAAACCAATTTTTTTAAAAAGTACTTCTGGTTATTGTTATATATTGTAACGAAAACAGAAAACCTGTTAACAGTAATTACAAAAACATGTTACAGAGACGATAGCCAGAAATTAACAAGAGTTATCTCTGCTAAGGTCATAGGCATATTTTACGACTGAACAATTAATAAAGGAATTTAAATTATTAAAGGCAGCCTCAATAATGTGTGAAACAATAAAAATTCTTAAGTTCCAGAAGAAAAAATAGAACTTTTGAAAGATACTACATTACAAAAGTCGTTTGCAAAGTTAATTACTATAATAAATCATTTGTTAGAAAATTTGAATTCGCTTAAGAATATCGTTTTCTATGAATACAACAATCGTTTTCTATGAAATCAATCCTGTCTGTTGCATACATTATTATAAAAAATATCATCTGCTCACAATTCTTTATTTATATTTTTAGCCGAATTCAAAGTTTAAGTGCTTTGAATAAGAGAATAACCATTTATCGTTTTTTTAAAAAAAACATTTTTACTCTTAACTAAAAATTTTATGATTTGCATTTTGGCACAATTTAAGCTTTATTTTTAGTTCTCGTATTCCTTCATCTGCATATTTTATTCACATTCTCTCTACTTTATTTTTATCTAAATGGGATTTAAATAGAAACTGATTTGTTTGCATAGTTCTTAAATTGCGAAAATAACACAAATTTGAACGTTGTAATTTTGCTCATTCTCTTAATTTTTACAGATCATCTCCGCGCTTTTAGTCTAAACTGCGATTGCATTGGTTCCATGAATAATTTTGAAGTTAAATAAAAGCAAAATGTAAGGCAATGATAAACTTGCAAGAAATTTAAGTCGAAGTAACTAATCAGGTTACATTAAAGATTTAGTAACTACCACAACTAGAAATGTACAAATGTACTATTAATATAATGTAAATTTACATGTCATGTATAGTACACAAAAAAATGGACCACTCTGATATATTTTTGATCTAATGATTGGCTCTTCATGTTCTAGAACTCAACCTTAATAGCTCGAGCGGATGACCTCAGATATACTAATTAATAACTGCAGACGATATTTTAAGTTACGAAATTAGATACAAAAACGTACTTTCTCTGAATAAACATATCTTGTTTTGACGGATTTGCATTCCCGACCCCCAAAATACAGGGATATTCGCAATCAGGGAAATAGTTTGGTCGGGAGAGCACTTTTAAACATGGACGCCTTCATGCTAAATTTACTTTTTGAGCACTTCACAATATCTCGAGAACTTTTCAGGCGAAATGAAAACTGTTTGTACACAATTATAAAATTCGTTTATCCAAAGATAAATCCATGTAAAAAATAACTTTTATAAATATTTAATATACTTTATTATTTTATTATGTAATGCGTGAATATACTTTAAATAGTTAAGTATGCAATTTTTACATCATTATAAAGAACATTATTTTACGAAGCAAAATACAAAATTTGCTTCGTAAAATCGGTAATTCTTGAAAAATTGAATTTTAAATCACTGATTCTTTTGAAATTCATTTTCCAAGGAATTTTTCAGCCGATTTTGCTATTATTTTGTAGTTTACCTTCTAAAATCATACTCGTTAAAATATTCAAAACATTTTATACCTGACATTTCAAAAAAACTTCGACCATTATTAAATACTAAACAGTTCTCGAGATGTAGCAAAATACGCAAAAATTAAAATTAACATAGAGGGATTGAGACTTTGGAACGCTCCCATATTTCCAAGACAGATATAGAATTTGAACCATATTTCCCAGATTGGAATTCAGCCCTATATTTTGGAGGTAAGAAATCTGAATTTATCAACAAAAAAAATTTTTATTCTAAGAAAGTATTTTTATTTAAAAGTATTTTTTTTACTAAGAATTTTTATTCTTTTTGTGTCGGATTTTTTACTTTAAAATATCGTCTGCACTTATTAATTAACCAGTTTGAGGTCACCTTCCTGAGTCATTAAGATTGAGTCTTAGAACGTGAAGATCTGATTATTAGATCAAAAGTTATTCAGGGAGGTCATTTTTTGGACAATTGTACATAAATATAATTATACAGAAATGTAGTATGCAGTTAGTGTATAATGCACATAATTTAATGACAGAATGATATTAGATGATATTGATCTGCTATTAATTTTATGGTCAGCTACATTCATTTAGAAGGAAGAAAAATATTTAATATATTTTTTAAAATTAAATAAACTTATACGTGTTTTTGTAGCTTTAGCGTAGACACCTGAAATAGTTCAGTTCCAATTATCTAAACAATATAAAATTTTGTATTTATTTTAAATATTTGTATTGTAATTAATATCTCATTTCGTTGTTTTAAGCCTAACAAAAGATATTATTTATTTACAAGCCATCAGATTTTGAAATTTTTAATAATATAATTAAATAATATGAAAATAAAATATAATAATATAAAAAAATTCTGTCCCATAAAAACATTTATTCGAATAAGTTAACTTCTTTGCACCAATTTTATTATTATATTATACTGAATAAAACATAAAGAAAAATATAATAATACTTGACTCAGCTTTGTATAATAATACTTGACTCAGCTTTTCAGACTTCAAAAAAACTTTTACTTTTAACCAGTAGTTTGTCCCCTTGTGGCCTTACTTACATTATTACGTTTGTTTACTGCCCTGACCAGCTGGATGTCGATGACGCTTAGTAAGATGGCAAAAACGCATAAAAAATCTCATCGTTTTTTTCTTAAAAGCTTTAGCAAACGTAAGAAATTTGTTATTTCACAGATGCTTAGAGCTGGTTTGTAAAAATTGTAAAAAATAAATAAAAATATAAAAAAAATGTTTTTTTTACCTTTTTTAAAAATATATTTTTACTTTAATTTTTTCCAAATTATTTAAAAAATCATAAATTTTAATTTACAATAAAGATTTTAAGTTCCAAAAAATTTTTTTTTCATAATTCAAATTTCAGATTTGAAGACATACTATTTCTGCAAATTTGCACACTATAAAAAATTGTGGATGCCTAAAATAAATTCACGCAATCCTAATTTTGCGTTTATTAATATATTTAAGATTTTTTACAACGTATAACAGTATCAAAATTTGAAAATTGAATACAACTTAAAAATACAACTTCAGAAGTAATTAGTCGGATGTATATTTTATTAGAAAAAAAGAATTGATTTTACCAACTGCTAATTAATCTCGTGAAATATTCTTTATAAATTTAATGCTGTATATAATACACACATAAAACGTTCTACCACTAATTAGCATTATGCTGTTAATTTTATTGTTTACAAAAAATCTTTCCTTTTTAGGCTTTAGATCAAGAAGTGTTAATTACTTAAAAAGTCTATTATTTACTCGAGCTTAGAGGTACTGACCAGAAAAAAATCAGAAAGTAAACGTAATGAAAAAAAAGTTCTGCATCCTTGTAAAAACATTTATTTATATATTTTAATTTTTTTAAACCTCGCGTAAAAATAAAAGTCTTTTTTAACCAACAAAATAAACTCCAAATGTGGTTTTCTTTTCAGTTCTTAAACAAAAAACACGTTTGAATGTGTGGATTTAAAAGTAATTGTATTTCTTTCGAATTGAGAAATAAAAAATTATGTTCACTTATAAAAATAAAGCTCAAATAGAAATAAGGTTTCATTAAATTTTTGTGAAATTGCAAAAACAGAAGAATACGGGAATTATTTTCTTAATAAAAATAAATAGCTAAGTATAAAGAAGTTTATCTAAATAAAAATGGTTTGAAAAGCCGCTCTAGTAAAAAAAATCATGAAAATAAAGCCTTTTGTTTCTTAACTTAAAAAGCTTAGAAAGAAAAGAACATTAAGCTAAATAAAGCTTTGTTGCTATAGCATTAAGAAAACAATGACGCACTACATTAAAGATGAAAAACTGCGTAAAAAGGCGTTTGGCAAAGAAACATTGGCGAAAAAATAAACATTTTATGCAAAAAAGTAATTTTAATGGGCATAAAGTATTTGCGGGAATTTCATTTTTTCAATACGCTTTTTACAAAAGATTAAACGACGTTTACCGGAAGAAAAGTTCTTTTTTTTTCTAAATTTATTATTACTTTTTTTTGACAAAAAAACGTTTATTAGATAAAAACTGCAATTACTGTCCGTTACTTTTTCTAGAGTGTGAAAACAATGGGTTTCAGAAAAATCTCGCCAGGAAAAAACGCACTATTTAAAAAAAATCGCCAAAGAAATTGAAAAAATTAAGCAGATTTTAATGAATGCAATTACATTTAAGCTGTATTCAAAGATGTATTTTTATTTGAAAAAAATGTTTTAGAATAACACTAATTGAAAGCTCCATAGCTAAAGGGTCTTTTAACATGAATAATTAATAAGTAAAATATTAACTACGTAATAATATATAAAACTCATTTTCAAGTTTTTCTGCATATTTTTTGGATAGAATTAATGGGCATTTGCCAAAACGTGGAGCAAATTCAATTAATTTTTATAATTGTATTTCTGAATGAAATTAAACAGTTAAAAAATAAATTGTGAAAAAATTAAAGAAATTGTGAAATAAGAAAAATAAAACAGATATATACTTTATAGAACAATTCTAGAAGAACTTAGAGCAGATCTAGAACAGATCTGAAAGACAGATCTAGTTGAGGTCAGATATTTAAGAAGAAAACAAATATTTTACATAAAAGAGCGGGTGTTTCGCCTTTCTTTGGCGAAACACATAAATTCCTTAGTCGTATTATACCCAAATACGTCACATAATTTTCTTTCAATTTCAACTATTACCCAGTTTAGAGACTATTAGAAAACTTTAAACAAAGAAGAAAGCGAGGAAAAATACGAATTATCTTTGATTTTAAAAATAATAAAAAAATTCTTAAATTTATGGAATTTGGAGTTCTTAAAAAATAGATTCATAAAAAAACAAAGAATTTCTTATATATATATATATAGAATGTAAGCTTTATATTTAATGTTGAATGTAAGCTTCTAAGGCATAACGATGAACGATTTCCTTAATTCCGTTGAAAAAAGACGAGGGTTTTTTCAAATGGGAGCGTTTCAGTATATATCAAGGTGAAAAAAAAATAAAAAAATTATTGTATAATTTTTTAATTAAATATTACGTATGAAATACTGAACTGGTAACAAATAATTGGATTTATAAACTAAAGTATCACATTAACATCGAACTGTATCAAAATGTATTGCATTACATTAAACAAAATATATTTTAGAACTTGATTATTAAGACGTTTCATTAATTTTAAATTCATTTTTGTGGATCGAGTAAATTCAATCAAAACAAAAATAATTAATAAGATTCATAGAGCGAATGAAATAACATGCTCAGAAAAATGCATTAAAAAAAGATGAAAGAATTTTCATTATTTCCTTTTCTGGAATCCGAAATTTGGAACTTTTCCAAAGCGTAAGGGGAGACACAGTTGCAGTCTTCGAACATATGCAAATTACTAAAAAATGATATATGACATTCATTTTTGTAGAATTGAAACGCGATATTCTGAAATATAAAATCGATAGATAAGTTAACAAGGTAGAAAGTGGAGTTTATTTAAGCATCAAAGTTCCAAAAAATTCTCAGAATTTTGAATATACTTTTAAAACACAAAGTGGATAAAATGTTTTTGGGACATATGTTACGTTAGAATTTGGAATGAGAATTATCCAATTCATGTGTAAAGAGATGTAACTCCTGTGATTGTAACTGTCTTCCTACATACCTTAAATTTGGAAAAAAGATAAGAATATATTTATTATATAAAATTATAAATATTTTTCTGATAATAAAAATTATTATGTGTTTCGATATCTCGAATCATTGCGTGTTTTAACAAACGGAATTAGAAACACTAAAATACACAATTAATAAATTATTTAATTAATAAATTAACAATTAAAAATAAATTTCGATGCTTGTTAAATTATATAAACTAAACTCAGCGGCGCGACAGCCCATAGAGGGCCAAGGATTACCTACTGTGCCCATCTCAGTTCTCTTGACCTTGGGCTCTGGGGTGCAGGAGCAGATGTTCCAGTCAGGTGGTCAGCCGAACGCGGAAACCTCAGTGTTTAGTTCCCAAGCATGCTTGGTACTCATTTATCGACCCACTGAAGGGATGAAAGGCTGAGTCAACCTTGCCCGGCCTGAGGATCGAACCAGGGACCTGTAGTACGACAGCGCTACCGCTCAGCCACCGGGCGTCTGTTAAATTATATACTGCAAAAAAAAAATTTCGGATGAAATTTCGGTGAAAAGTACCTGTACTTTTATTGTAAAATATAATTTTTCCGGAATATTTTACGAAACAAAAGTCTGATGCACCGTAGTTTGTACAGTTATAATTACAGCAAAATCAGTGATTCCCTCTTATTAGTTAAACCTTAAATTACACTTATGGTATAATATTTTACGGAAAGAAGTGGATTTTACGGGAAAATAGATTTTACTGATGATGCATCCATAATTTGATTCGGAATTTTTTGCAGCGTAGTATCCCATTTGGTGCTATTTAACCTAAGGAATAATATAGTTGAACCTCAAAATCGTATTTCTATAACTTATAAAAACTATACTTTGGTTCAATTTGTACGAAATAATTGCGCTGATTTAATACATTAACGTTATGGTAAGCTTGCTTGCAAAAAAAAAAGGAAAAATACCCAATCAGACTAACCATAGGAGGTTTTCCCCACCATGCAACTCAAATGCGTGTTAGTTCCATCAAAAAGTCTGCCACGAAGGCAAACTTTTAATAATATTTGTTCCATGTATTCCCTTATCTTTTGGATTGGGTTCAAAATTACAAGGTTACCGTGTTGAACAGGGGTTATTGTGAACTTAAAATTGAGTCGGCTGTTCAACGACGGTTATAAAATAATAAAAAAAATCCGCAACTGCACAGACATATGACGAAATAACAGGCTGTGAAAGGAAATGTTGCTAAAAGCAAGTAAAAGTGACTGATTAAAAAATGCTGATTATTCTTTAACTCAGTGACAACAGTTGTATCTTAAATTCAATATAAATCACGATAATGAGGTAGGACAAACTATCAATCGAAGGAATCTATTGAATACCATTGTTGGGAACACATTGAAAAAAAAGTTGCTAAATATTCTTTAGCATTGAAAAAATTCTCGATATTCTTTAACTCAATCGGTGACAACAATTGCATCTTAAATTTAATATAAATCAAAAGAGTGAGAAAAGAAAAACAATCTATCGAAGGAATCTATTGAGTAGCATTGTTGAGCACATTGCAAAAAACTGCTCAATATTCTTTAAAACATTCGGTAACAACATACATCTAAAATATTAAATAAATCACAAGAATGAGGATAGAAAAATTATCAATCGCAGGAATCTGTTGAATACCATTGTTGGAAACGCATCGAAAAAAAGGCACTCAATAATTTTTGAAATTGAAAATAATTCTTGATGTTCTTTTACTCATTCGGTGACAACTATTGCATCTTAAATATAATGTAAATCACAAGAATAAGGAAGGAAATGCTATCAATCGCAGGAATCTGTTGAATGCCATTGTAGGGAACACATTGAAAAAAAAGGTGCTCAATATTCTTTAACATTGAAAAAATTCTTGATATTCTTTAACACAATCGTTGACAATAATTGCATCTTAAATTTATTATAAATCACAAGAATGAGGGAGGAAAAGCTATGAATTGATGGAATCTATTGAATACTATAAGAAAATGCTCAATTTTCTTTAACATTGAAAAAAAAAACATGCTCAATATTCTTTAAATCATTCAGTTACAAGAGTTGCATTTAAAATATAATATAAATCCCAAAAACAGTGAAGGAAAAACCATCAATCGAAGGAATCTATTGAATAGCATTGTTGGGAATACATTGAAAAAAAGGTGCTCAATTTTCTTTAACATTGAAAAAAATGCTCAATATTCTTTAAATCATTCAGTTACAAGAGTTGCATTTTAAATATTATATAAATCCCAAAAAACAAAGGAGGAAAAAATATCAATCGAAGGAATCTATTGAATGTCATTGTTGGGAACGCGTTGAAAAGAAAAACCATTGACAAAGAGTACAGGAATAAAGTATAACATCTCCTGAATGCCATTACCCTATCAGAAAGAATTTCTTTTTCAGTAGTAAGAATTTGAACAAAAGAGAAATGTATTGACAATGAATGAATAAACACTTCGCACTAGCGATAGTGATAATCTGTGCCACTTATTAGACACCTAAATTAAACATGGACTACTTTTCAATTTAAAACCTCCTTGTTTTTCCGAAATAACCATCATAAAGCAAAGGAATTACATGCTCGAAACATAACTCAGTCGTATAATAATTAAAAATAGAATTATTAAAATTACTATGCTCCATGAAACAAACAAGCGGTCTTTAGTTAATATTTGAAATTTTAATAGAAACATTTGAATTTGATGCCTCTAACAGATTTTTTATATTGCCCTTTTACAAGTTCGTAATTACGGAAGTCATCTTATAAATATTAAATGTATGGTAAATTATATTAAAAATAAGAGGAAAATTCTTAAGAATCTTATCAATTCTCATCAAAATTTTTATAAAAATTTCACAATTATGAAAATGGAATCAAACTAGATACAAAAAATATTTCATATTGTAAATTTTAAATGGCTGAAGAAATATTACTTGATCTCTAAGTTCTAACTTAAAATACATGTTCGATTTTCGGAACCATGGCATGCAAACGGTTGACACAATTGATTCGCTTGAAAAAAATACGCCATTTCACAAGCTATCACGATGTATTTAATTGGCTAATTGATAATTAAATGACTTAATGACTTGTTTATAAATTACTTTTATTTCTGATGACCTATTAGAAAGAATAAATGTTTTACAATATTGTCTAAATTATTACCTAATTACTTATAATCTTGCTTAGAAGTTAGTTTAGAAAATACTACGCATTTTAAGCTAACAAAACTTTTTTCCATTTCTTCAAACTAGCTCATTTTCTTCACATAAAATTAAATACAAAGTTAAATGAAAAGCATAATTTTATTTATTTAAGATAGTTCTGTCATTCTTAATTGGTAATTTTGCTTTTACAGATAATTATATCAGTAAAGATCCTTTTTATTGGCGCTAAATTTTATTCATTGATCTGGTTTTCATGACACTAACACAAGTGGCATTTTCGTTCAAGAAAATGACACTGAGTAAAATTAAAATTGCAAGCATAAAATCGCGTATCTTCGATAACATTTTTTACTCAATGAAAGTTACCCCCAAGAACAACCAACCTCTATTAACGAATATTTTTTGTGCAACAGAGAGTGCTTGCCCCCGAGATGTTCACTGTATTTGAAAAAAAATGTCCAAAATATACTTATCTTAACTAAACTGTAAACGTTTTAGATGTAAATTCAATATTTATTCAGCAAAATGTATTTTACAAAGCTAATTTCTTTTGTCCTTGTGTATTTATCTATTTTTTTAGAATTAAGAAAGAATTCCATGAGGTATTAAAATTTAGGGAGTACATTTTGTCAGATATTTTAATAAACTTTCAAAAAAGCCTCTTGAATATTTTTAACATACTGTTCAGAAATTTACCAAAATCAATTTTTAAAGGAAGACTAATAGCTTAAGGCACATCTCATGTAATTGTAATGTTTATCGAAACTTTCATGAAAAAAATTATATTCGTTTTCCATCAATTTACTCGTTGAAAATAATGTTAAATTTTTCTGTGAAAGAACCCAGTGTAATCAACAGAAAAAGGGAAATAACTTCGTTTCTCGGTATAAAAATGGGTCAAAAACTAATCTCTTTTGAAAAACTAAAAAATTAAAAACTTTAGAACCACTAAAATAAAAATAAAAATTTGTAACTTTCATATAACTTTTACTTATACTTTGATATAAACATTATCTTATAAAGTATAAATTTATCTTCATATTTTTAACACAGGAAAATAAGACAAATCCGTCAGTGTACAAAAATAATTTTGAATTAAGTGTTCAAAACTTAATTATCTTAACTAAGCTGTGAAAGCTCTAGCTACAAATTCCTTATTTATTTAACAAAATATATTTTGCAAAGATAATTCATTTTCCTTCATATGCATTTATTTATTTATTTGAATTCAAGAAAGAATTCCACGAGGTATTGAAACTTAGGGAGTACGTTTTGTCAAATATTTCAATGAAATTATAAAACAGGCGCTTTTTCCAACAGGCTGTTCAAAAATTAACCTAAATCAAATGCAATTTCAAAAAGAAGGCAAATAGCTTAAGGCACTTCTCATGTATTCGCAATGTTTCTAGAAACTTCCATGAAAAAAAAAAAGAAATATTGTATTCGTTTTCGATCAATTTACTCGTTGGAAATAATGTTCATTTTTTCAATCACCCGGGAGAGAGCCCAGTGCCATTAACAGAAAAGAGAAAATAACTTCGCCACTCGGTTTAAAAAATGGCACAAAAACTAAATTGAAACGTTTTAGAACCACAGAAAAGCAAACAAATAAAAGTGATATTGCATTGCTTCTTTCTTTTGTGTATTGAAACTTTTCTTTCATTAGAATTTTTTTCCCCTTTTGCTTGTAATCAAATGTAATTTGGATGGATCTCATTTTATTATCTTATTAAATACGACATGCAAATGGAATAAGTTAAAATTAGTTTCTTTCTCCGAATGTATTTGTTAGTCTTCATTTTTTGTTTATTTATTTTTTGTAGTGTCTGTTCATTATTACTGGATGACTCAGTATGCAAATTGCGTTGCCCTATTTAAATAAATTATGTTTGAATTCAGA
This sequence comes from Parasteatoda tepidariorum, assembly GCF_982258835.1. Lineage (NCBI taxonomy): Eukaryota > Metazoa > Arthropoda > Arachnida > Araneae > Theridiidae > Parasteatoda > Parasteatoda tepidariorum. Next base: position 86,538,652 of record NC_141759.1, on the reverse strand, counting down.
GATAAGCTGCCAAATACTACCTATTGAAGAAAGCATTTCATGTTTTTTTTCAATGCATGTAAATTAATGTTCATGATCTTGACTAATTTTCTTTATTATATTATATTCACTATTATAGAAAATACGTTAAGAAAATTGGCTATAAATCTTTGAGATATTACTAATATTAAAAAGAAGCAGAATTTGACTTATTCTTAGAATTAAACAAATTTGTAATTATTATCAAATAAAAACTTTAGAATCAAACAAATTACTAACTAGACTGAAGAATTTTAAACTTTAGTTTCTTTTCATATATATATTTTTTTCGATGTGTATATATTTTTCTCTCAATTTTGGTTTTTGAAATAAACTTATAAAGGTAATATTTAAAATAATGCAAAAACTACATTAAAACGTTTTATAAAAGTAAAATTGAATAAAAAAAGCTATATTGTAGTAAATGATAACCTGATATTGGATAGGGTCTTATTGATTGCATTGAAAACTTTTCTTTTATTAGAATTTTTCCCCCTTTTCTTCATTTTAAAAGCTGTGGTATGATACCTTTCCGAATTTGGAATCAAACAACTTTAAAAATTCTGTAATTGATTTTTTACTTTAAATTAATAGTAAATCGAGTAATCTTACACACTTTAAGGGATGTAGTTAAGTCTTTACACCAATAATTGATAAAATTTTCACCAATCCGTTGCCCGTAGATGAAAAAGGTTGTGTTTTTAGGAGCTTGTAATTTTTGGGGAATAATTCGATAATATTTAAACTTGTTAACTAAACTATTTTTTGAAATGATGTTTGGGCTTATTATAAAAGATAAACAAATCCCTTTGAACTATTAATGTCAGTTTAAAGGCTGCTAATTGTGCGATTTCAAGCTATTGACAATACGGCTGACAAGATGCCAGTTTGTTTGCAAGAAGTGTACTAATAGTAAATGTATTCTTGTCGGATTGAATTGACAAAGTGGTCATACTAAGAAAGTTTCAACATCCTTTACTAATTGATAAAGAATACTATTTGTGGTCGAATTTGGTAATTTCAAACATTTTGTCGGATTTGTTTGACAAACTACTCATATAAACTGTTATAAATTACATGTATGCTTTTAGTTTGTATGAATAGCACGTATGTTTAAATTCTATAAAAAAGATATTTACGTTCGTATAAGATTTACATAAATCTGTCTATTCTATAAAATAATTTTGCAACATTTAACTTCTATTTACTTCGGTTTAGTTTGAATACATATTAATATTCAGCATGTGCTGTATGTATGTTTGATTAACAAACTAACTTTATTTTAAGAAATATTATATGTATGCATCCTAAATTTATGTATATTGCTCTATATTGTATCGTAAAAGTAACTTCAGCATGTGCTGTATGTATGTTTAATTAACAAACTAACTTTATTTTAAGAAATATTATATGTATGCATCCTAAATTTATGTATATTGCTCTATATTGTATCGTAAAAGTAACTTCAGCATGTGCTGTATGTATGTTTAATTAACAGGCTAACTTTATTTTAAGAAATATTATATGTATGCATCCTAAATTTATGTATATTGCTCTATATTGCATCGTAAAAGTAACTTCAGCATGTGCTGTATGTATGTTTAATTAACAAACTAACTTTATTTTAAGAAATATTATATGTATGCATCCTAAATTTATGTATATTGCTCTATATTGTATCGTAAAAGTAACTTTACTGACTCGCATGTCTGTATTTATATTTCTTAGTGTTACTGAACTACAAACATGACGGCTACTTTACGGTAAGTGGTATAAAATAACATTCTAGGTGTTTCATTACACTCGAAACCTTCATCGGTTTTGGTGTATTGGAACAGTTTGTAAAACACTACTTTAGAGTGTAATTTAATTGCTACCATTGTTGGTGTTCAGATTTTTTAAAATTGTTTAGAGTGTTATAATCAAATGTAATTTGGATAGATCTCATTTTATTTTTTTTAAGACTACATGCAAATGGAATAAGTGAAAATTAGTTTCTTTCTTCAAATGCATTTGCTAGTCTTTACACTTATTTATTTATTTTTGTAATATATAATGATTGTTATTGAATGATTCACTATCTAATTCGTGTTTTCCTATTTAAATAAATTATGATTGAATTTAGAGATAAGTTGTCAAATACTACTTATTGACAGAAGCATATCATACATGGCTCATAAGGGTGTAAATTAATTTTTATGGTCTAGACGAGAACTGTTATTGAATGAAATAATGAATAATTAATAAAAAAAATGTAAGATTTATCTCCAGAATCAAGGTCTGATTTAATTTCTTATAAATTAAAATTTATTCATTGCGTACAATTATTTTTTTATTCTGTCTCTGAAATAAAATTATAAAACAGATATTTAGAAAATATAAAACAAAAAAAAATTCGACAGATACAAGAAAATAAATACTTAAAAAAGATATTGCATTATTTTTCATTCAAAATAAGCTGACGGGAGTTCCCTTTTTCATAGGTGGGGATAGCTAAAGCTCTCCATATATGAGGGTATTTCTTTTGGCAAAAATTCCACATTGGCATATCAACTTGATTCTTTGGTATAATATGATAGAAAGTTATTTAAATAAGTTTTTTATTCATTTCTTTTCCACAACACGCCAAATAAAGTGTATTTATTCAATTTATCACTGTTTTCTATTGTTATTTCCCCCCTTAGGTAGCTGGAATCATAGTAGTACGCCATGGTCGGGTTAAAACTCTATTGGTTTGCTTCATTCTACAAGCAATCTTGCGATGGGGGGACCTATACTTCTTTCGTTATTAAAATGGATATTTATTTTGATTGGCAATCAAATGCAATTATAAATAATTCTCATAACTTTCTTATTGAATGTTGCATGCAATTGGCATGGGGAAAAAATTTCACTATTTTTATATTCCGAAGTATCGGAAGATTTTCTTTGTAATTATCAATGTAATATTGCCATGCACATTGTGTTCCCCCATGTAACTAAATTACGCATCCATTCTGAAATAAGCTAACAAACGCAAGGTACACTGTAAAAAATTAAGGAATTTTTCTCCATCTAATGCAAATTCTGAATAGTTTCATCAAGAAGTCCTCCATCAAGGCTAGTTTGTCAAAATGCTTGATACAGGAGTTTCCTGACCTTCTGAATTGAGTTCAAAATTACAAGGTTACGGGATTGAACATTGATATTTGTGTATTCAGAATTGGGTAAACTGTTTAACCCCGGTAATGAAATAAAATACAAGTATTGTATATCTATAATATCGATTTGTGGTATAAAAATATTTCTATTTGCTGCTATGTACAGTAAAGAAGTAATAAGTGTTAAACATGGTATTACATATAATAATATTTATAACTAGTAAAAGATATACAAATTTATTATGTAACATATTATATCCCATAAAAAATGAATATTTTATGTTTATTTGAAAAAGAAATATGAAATATTCTTCAAAATTAAAGGCATCTCTAAAAAGATTCATAAACTAAACATTAGATATGAGTTATATCACATACACTTTGAATATCTTATCAGTAACGAATATCTTAGAATTAGCGTTCAAAATCATTTAATTAATTTAAAGTTTAATTAAAAACATGTTTGATTTATTATCCGAAATGCGCCATATAAGATACAAATCGAATATTTTCTTTTTATGACGAACGTACATGGAATCACGTTCCAACTTTAAAATCACGTCCAGTGATTTCATATTTAATTTTTTTTCAGATTGATTTGAGATTTTACTAAACGAATGAACGTTTTAGTGCTAATAAATAGAAGCAAACCAATCAAATCAAAATAGCCGGTAACCATCAAGCAATTGCAAATTGAAAGCCCAAAATGGAAAGAACATCAAATTGAAGAATGAGGGGCCTATATTTGTTCATCCACTGAGAGAAACAAACTAATTGAATTTTCGATTTCTGGAGCGTAAACTTTTCATTTCGTTTATCAAGCACTCCCCCTCAACTAATTAGTGGAATTTCCAAAAAGAAATCCTGAGTAGAATCGAAATATTGGCTAAGCAGAAAGTATACAATTGATCTGAACAAGGGCAATTCCAGCCACTGTGCTTTTAATATTAATTGCGTTAAGCTGCTTGGCGTCAAATATGCCCACGGCTGCTTTTGGAATTAGGAAGTTTTTGGTGGGTAAATGTAACTTTGTGTTATGATAAAACACTTTTTATCTAACAGGGAGATTATATTTAATGCTAAAAGCAATATTGAAAGTTTTAGCTCGGTTTTTATTTTAAAAGAAAACCGAAGAACTAATAGATATGAACTTTCATTGATAAATTGCT